>NW_026652281.1:98411923-98432732 GCF_009828535.3 Hylobates moloch
CTCCGCCTCCCGGGTTCACACCATTCTCCTGCCTCAGCCTCTCTGAGTAGCTGGGACTACAGGTGCCCGCCACCACGCCCGGCTAGTTTTTTGTATTTTTAGTAGAGACGGGGTTTCACCGTGGTCTCGATCTCCTGACCTCGTGATCCGCCCACCTCGGCCTCCCAAAGTGCTGGGATTACAAGCGTGAGCCACCGTGCCCGCTGATTTGGTGTTTTAACTTGGGTATCCTAAGAAACATTTGCCAAGATGAAAATGGATAGGCTGGAGAACGCAGAGACAGCCCTTAGATTAGAATGATTTTTACCCCTGTGAAAGAGAGAAGAGAGGAAGGAGGATGGTGTTGGGATAGTCTCAGACTGCAGCGCAATTCCACGAAAGTTTTGGCTGAAACAACAGAGAGTCCTTATGCTGAAGGTGACCTTTAGAGGTGTCTCACATATTGCTGGAATGATCCTGCTCTAGTTACATTGTCATGCTCAGTCACTGACTGGGTTTGAAGCAGATGTAGTGGTGGATCCAGAGAGATGGCAGCGGAATTTGTCATTCAGTTACATAACCTCCAGCAGACACTCTGAGCAGCACCTTTCCATGGTGAAAAAATGGTGCTTTAAGAGTCAGGAGCCGTCTGCAGTGGACCGCTTTGACTTCCTGCTATACACTAGAATCTGCTTCAGTAGGTCAATCGAAACAGGTGTAGACATCAGATCAGTTCTTCTCCGTGTCCGTGACACTTCTCAGGTCATGAAGAAGATAAACAGATTCTAGGTATAAAGCTTGTGGTCACGCAATATTCATCAGAGAAAACTTTGCTATTGGGAGTGGGAGTGAGAACAGTAAAGAACAGGTCTTATTTGATGATAGGGAATAAAGTAAACCTTCTCTATGCATGCTCATGACGCTCAAAGTGAATTCTATTTCTGGAAGGCTTCTTTCTGACTTTTGTTTTGAGAGTAATAATTTTGTTGCCCAGAGTCTCTAGATTATGTTTGATGTTTTCATTCTCTGATCCTCTGCACACCCAATGAGTAAAAATGTGGTCTGTGACATTCTTTCTTAAGCTCTTAATGGCTGTGTGATGTTCAGAGTTTGCTTTCAATAGAAGCTGCAGACTGCATATACACTTGCCTGGTGTGCAGTTAACATCCAGGGGCACTCAAAGTTAATTAGAAATGGTAATAAGTTTAATCAAGATGAACTCATTTGGTTCTGATGTGGATGTCACCTGTAATTCCATAAAAATTCCATTGTAATTTCACATTAATTAATGTCCACTTATCAACGAGTGTTACAGCAAATTAGTAGAGAAATGACAAGTTATGTGCTTAAGAAATGCTTAATGAAAAAAAAACAGCATTTACTGGGTCATCTTAAAATGTAACAGATTGAGACATCTTTATTATTTAAAATATGAGATTAAAATCAGGTAAAGTGGCAGTAATTAGGCAAGACTTTTGACAATAATTTTTCTGAAAACTAATGGGGTTACAGCAAACATTAAGAATATAGATTTGCCTGAATTACCATTTTTTAACATAAATGATAGAGAAGAGACGGAGCTGTTCTTATCATTATCCTATAATAAGAGAAGCTGCTGAATCTTCAATTATCATCATCATGAAGCAATGGTCTTATTCATGTAAAATAAAAGTATTTTTCTCCTTATGTAAAAATGTTATTAGCCATATTTGAAGGCATTATACTCAGATATCATTTTTCCATTTCTATAAATGACAACCATTAAATGCAATCGTAGATACATGACAAGACTATTTTTATTACATCAAAAGGAAGAAAGGGATTAAAATGAATTTATTCAAAGATGTGATTTGTCAATTTTTTTCCTTTATCCAGGCACAAATGGGACAGCTTTAAACCTAAACATTGAGATCTGACCTCATATTTGAGTAAGTTAATGTGATCCGGTGTTCTCTGGGAAGTACTGAAGCCTCTCTTTTGTATCCAGAAATCCCAGGAGAAATTTTGGCTTTTAGGAGGTCAGCTCCAAGCTTCCATTTCTTTTCATCATTTTCCTTTTTATCATTTGGCAGTTCTTGACAGCTTAGGAGTCTTCTACGTGTCTGTGGCATGCAGTACAGTATGGAAAGAAATTTAGAGAAAGTCTTTCTTACTACCTAGAGCTTTTAGAGACATAACTATTTAAAAAGCTTTTTCCTTAGGGAGAGACAATCATTCCAAATGCACAATTGAAATGCATACTTCAGAGAATAATATAGAGCTATCAAATTTTTGCTAAATTATTTTCAGATTTCAGTTATGAATTTGGGTTCATTAATTTAGATATTATCATAAACATTTTAAATAATTTTTTCAAATCTGAAAAAAAGACATAGTTATTAATGTCAGTAATGTCAGTAGAGTTTTTCTGGATCTGTTCATCAAGCCAGTTTTAGTTTTGTAGACTTTTTTTTTTTTTTTTTGGCCTTAAATATGTATTTCTGCTCTAAATACTCAATGGTGCCTGGGTTTTTTTATTTTTAATTTTTTTTGCCTTAAACATGTATTTCTGCTCTAAACATTCAATGGTGCCGGCATATATGCTCAGATAAAAGATAAGATATATTAATAACATAATACAATAATTGACAGTAAATAGTGAGCTTGGAATATATTGTTGCCTTTATAGCTATTTAAACATGGCAGATAAGGCTGGAGCCATTGGTGCTTAATTAAATTGGAATAAAATGTGCACATTTTGACAGCACCACGGGGTACAAGTGAAAGGGAGTTCCCTTAAGTAAGAGAGTAGGTCATACTTTTCCACCTATGAATTCTCAGTTCTCAATATGGTGCCTAGAACTCATGAGACAATCAATGCGTTTTTGTATTTTGAATGAAAACTGGAATTAAGTTCAGCATCTGTATTAGTCTGTTCTCATGCTGCTAATAAAGACAGACATACCCAATACTGGCCAATTTACAAAGGAAAGAAGTTTAATTTACTCACAGTTTAGCATGGGTGGGGAGGCCTCAGGAAACTTACAATCATGGCAGAAGGGGAAGCAAACACATCCTTCTTCACATGGCAGAAGCAAGGAGAAGTGCCAAGAAAAAGGGGGAAAGCCCCCTTTTTATAAGGGTTTTATCCATCAGATCTCATGAGAACTCACTCACTATCATGAGAACAGCATGAGGGTAACTGCCCCCATGATTCAATTACCTTCCACTGGGTCCCTTCCAAAACTTGTGGGGATTATCAATTCAAGATGAGATTTGGGTGGGGACACAGCCAAACCATATCAATCCACCTCTGGCTCCTCCCAAATCTCATGTCCTCAATTTCAAAACACAATCATGCCCTTCCAACAGTCCCCCAAAGTCAAGGCAAGTCCTTTCCACCTATGAGCCTGTAAAATCAAAAGCAAGTTAATTACTTCCTCAATACAATGGAGGTACAAGCATTGGATACATAAACCCATTTCAAATGAAAGAAATTGGCCAAAACAAAGGGGCTACAGGACCCATGCACATCTGAAATCCAACAGGGCAGTCATTAAACCTTAAAGTTCCAAAATAATGTTCTTTGACTCCATGTCTCACATCTAAGTCTTGCTGATGCAAGCTCTACCCCTGTGTCTTTGCAGGGTACAGCCCCCCTTCAGGCTGCCTTCATGACTGGCATTGAGTGTCTGCAGCTTTTCCAGGCACATGATGCAAGCTGTTAGTGAATCTCCCATTCTGGGATCTGGAGATTCTTCAACCTCAATTCTTGACTTCTGTGCACCAACAAGTTCAATATGACATGAAAGCCACCAAGGCTTGGGGCTTGCATCTTCTGAAGCAACGGCCCCTTTTAGCCACAGCTGGGACACAGGGCACCAAGTCCCAAGACTGCACAAAACAGCAATGCCATGGGTCCAGCCCACAAAACCATTTTTCCTGCTATGCCTCTGGTCCTGTGATGGGAGAGGCTGCTGTGAAAATCTCTGACATGCCCTGGAGACATTTTGCCCATTGTCTTGGCAATTAACATTTGGCTTCTCATTATTCATGCAAATTTCTGCAGCGTGCTTGAATTTCTCCTCAGAATATGGGTTTTTCTTTTGTATCACATGTCAGGCTGCAAATTTTCCAAACTTTTATGGTCTGCTTCCTTTATAAACATAAGTTCCAATTCCAACCCATCTCTCTCAAGGTCAAAGTTCTACAGATCTCTAGGGCAGGGGCAAAATGCCGCTAGTCTCTTTGCTAAAGCATAACAAGAGTAATCTTTGCTCCAGTTCCCAAGAAGTTTCTCATCTTCATCTGAGACCACCTTAGCCTGGACTTCATTGTCCATATCACCATCAGCATTTTGTTCAAAGCCATTCAACAAGTCTCTAGAAAGTTCCAAACTTTCCCACATTTTCCTATCTTGTTCTGAGTCCTCTAAACTGTTTCGACCTCTACCTGTTACCCAGTTTCAAAGTAGCTTTCACGTTTTCAGGTATCTTTACAGAAGCACCCCTCTCTCTGTGGTACCAATTTACTGTGTTAGTCTGTTCTCATGCTGAAAATAAAGACATACCTGAGACTGGATATTTTATAAAGGAAAGAGGTTTAATTGACTCATAGTTTAGCATGGCTGGAGAGGCCTCAGAAAACTTACAATCATGGCAGAAGGGGAAGCAAGGAGAATGGAGGCAGCAAGGAGAAGTGCTCAGCAAAAGGGGGAGAAGCCCCTTATAAAACCATCAAATTTAATGAGAACTCACTACTATCATGAGAACATCATGAGTGTAATTACCCCCATGATTTAATTACCTTCCATCAGGTCCCTCCATGACACATAGGGATTATAGCACATGCAACACTCATTTGCAATTATGTACAAGTTTTGTTCATTCTTAAACTATAAGTTGCTTAGAACAAGACTTCTCAAACTTGAGTGTGCATAGGGGATCACCAGGAAGATCTTGTGAAAATATGTATTCTGATTCAATAGGTCTGGGATGGGGTCTGTGATTCTGTATTTCTAGCAAGCTCCCAGGTAATGTTGATATTTGATGCTGCTGGTCCCTGGACCTCACTTCGAGTAGTGAGACTTTAAAAGTTACTTATTTCTATTCATTTCTCAACTTCCTGGCATTGAATTTGGTGCTTTATAGGTACATCAGTGTTTATATATAAATGAACGGTTTGATTGGCATGCTGTCATCCATTCATAAATCTCCAATGCCAAATGGTAAAACTCTTTGGAATTCTTTATTTTCTCTGAGACGTTCTTGAATATTGTATGCACATGGGGCTTTCTCTAATCAGAAAGATATAAAATATGGTGATAAAATTGTAGCTGAGGTTTGCAAAGTGACTGGTCACAGTTGTAAATTAAAAGGTAAAATGTTTCTGACATATTTAACTTTTGAAGAATAGTAATATATTAAAGAAACACACATATATCCAATACTGTAATTAAATTTTAACTCATAAAAAATAATCAACTCCCTACAGGAACAGAACATTTTCAGTTAAAAAGCTACTTATCATTTCTGTAGCCATACAATGTTGAATGTGCTGTTTGATCTTTTAACAACTTTATTTTAAAATATTCACAAAAGAGTGGTAATTAAATTACATCGGTGCCATGGTAACCACTGCATTAAATATGCTTAGATCCTGTGCTCTAGCAGTTTGCTAGGAAAAAGGGGTATTCTATTCTGTGACAATCAGAAACGGTGGGTGTTTAGGTCGACCTCCGTGAGCCTGTCAGAAAAGGATGAGACTATATGACTGAAGTTGGATAGGGATGGCAGGCAGATGAATCCTACGGTGGAGTAGAAGCTACCTTGGACTGACAGTCAAGAGTCTCAGTTTTAGTCTGGGCTTTCCAACTGACTAGTTGTGCATTTTTAGATAGATTGCTTAATTTCTCTTAGTTGCAAACTCCTCGTGTGTAAAATGAAAAGGCTGAACACAGGGCCAGATGTTCTGAAATTCGACCTAGCCCTTTTCTATTCCATAGCGTATTTATGATTTAATAAACATTACTGATTTTAAAGAACACTTTATAACATGTAATTTTTGTATTAGTTTCCTAGGGCTGCATGAAAATGTACCACAAACTGGATAGCTTAAGATGACAGAGGTTTATTTTCTCACAGATCTAGAGATGAAAAGTCCAAGATCAAAATGTTGGCACAACCGTGTTCCCTTAGGAGCTTTTTGGGGAGAAGGTATTCTCGCCTTTTCCAGCTTCTGGTAGCTCCAGACATTACTTGGCTTGTGGCAGCAGAAACCTAATCTCTGCCTCTGCCTTTACATGGCCATTTTCCTTTTGGATCTCTCTTCCCCACATCTTTTAAAGATGGCAGTTGTTTTGGATTAAGGGTCCATCCTACTACAATATGACCTCACTTGAACTTAACTAATTAATTCTGCAAGGACTCTTTTTCCAAATAAAATCATTTTGAGGCACTGGGGGTTAGGACTTCAACATATATTTTAGGGGTACAAAACTTAATCCATAACAGCTTCCTTTTGTGAAACGCAAATAGTGTGTGTCTTTCTTCCAGGCTACAATCTGGTTAGAAACTAAAAATCAACATAATGTGATTCTTTGTGTATCATTTTCATCTCTACAGCATTGCACTGGGGAAAGGAGATCAACACACTAATTATACCACAGTATCATGACTATAGTGGTACAATTTTAAGCATGGATACTGAGGGAACAGGATAAAAGAATTCATCAGTGTTTTAAGAGTATTCAGCATACCTTTGTGATGCCCTGCACAGCAATGTGTTGGACCACCTGGTTTCATCACAGCCGAGGTGTACAATCCATGTACTGTTGCCCATTGTCCATAGGATGCATTCATCACAGGGTCTCATCTCTCTGCGTTTTCTTCTTACAGCCGTAGAAGGCTGTTCAGCCATGCCTAGGAGCAAGCCAACAGTAAGGAAGATTAATGCTTTCCTTTACAGCTCTCCAAAAATGGGGAATGTGAGTCAAGGTACAAATGTCTATATGTCTATCCTCTACCGAGGTAACTGGAGCTAACTAGCTCATAAATACACCATCCATTGTTTTTGAGTGTGTTTTTATTTGTTCCCCTCACCTCTGCCTCCCATTTTCTGTTTCACTTTGCCATCTCCTTTATTCCTGTTTACTGAGATTACCTCCAAAATAAATTTATCTTTATCTAAGAGTCTATCAACATATCTGGGGGTATTTTCTTTAAGGCAACCCAAGTTAAGGCAGAGTATCAAGCACATGAGAAAAATAGCATGTGCAAAGACCCTTCCTTGTGAAAGACATGGCAGCAAGGGTAGTGTAGAGGGAGTATTTAGAGATGAGGCATGATTTAAAAGGTTCATGTGTACTGCAATACTGAAATAAGGGCATTTTCAACCTATTCTTTATTTAATAGCGACCATATAAGTTTTTATGCAGATGGAGGCATGATGTGATCTGTGTTTTAGAGCAATTAGAGGAGACAGGAGAGGCAGGGAGACTAGTTGGGATGCTATTGCAAGAGTTCAGTCATGAAACAGTAAGGAAGTCAATCAAGGTAATGACAGAGGAACCAGGACTGAAGTGATAGAGAAAGGTCCTAAATGCTATTTCATGTTGGATAGAATTTATTGACTGCATAGTTGTAAAAGGTGGAAAGAGAGAGCTGGTAGTGATTCCACGGTTTTTGCTTGGATAACTAGGTGGTTCTGATTAAGTGAGGGAGGAAATGCTCAATGGAATAGTATGATTGTCCAATGTTATTAGAGACTGTTTAGTTCTGTGTTTCTTAAATATTAATGTGTACGTAAATTACCGCCAGGATCCTGTTAAAGTGTGAATTTAGCAGTTGTAGACTGGGACCTGTTCTTCAAACAAACCCCTAGACATATGGATGCTGCTGGTCTGTAGAGCACACATGTACAAGTTAAAGACCCTGGCTCTGATTTTCTAATCCAGTATTGTCTTGTGCATTTGCTTAGAACCTCCAGCCCTCTTAATTTTTTTTCCTTCTAGTTTTAACCTGAAAGTATCTTTGGTTTATTTCCCAATAGCCCAAGCTTCCAATTAATGCACTAGTCCTTCCCATAATACCTTTTTCAGTAGCGCATATCACTTTTTTATTTTTGCTGCCAATATTCCAGTCATCTTTGTCCTGGTAGCCCTATCCTAACCCTACCTACCTCTGAAAATTAGTTTATGTTAACTATTGGACTCTCTTTTTTGGCTATGCCAATTTGGAAACTTTCTATCCTTTTCCCAGTTTTATGTCCTTGACACTCCTCATGGCTGTGCAACTCATTTCTTAGGTTCACAGTCCCGTTCAATGTTAGTGCATTAGTATAAGCTCCTTACTATAGTCTTCCTCATTATGTTACGTGTTAACTTTTGCCTTAACTTCTCTGACCTCTCTTTATTCACAGAGAGAATTTAAAAGATATATGAAATCTTCAATTTAAAGAATAATTAAAACTTGCCTGTCCAACTTGTTAGAAGACTTTTATGTCATAAAGTCTTTTGCTCATATGCTTAAAAGGATTGGGCCAATCATAGGAAGCCTAGAGCACTAAATAATTAATGAAAGGTAGCACACTTTTATGTTTGTTCCTTCTCTTTTGCTATACTAACTCAACAGGAATATATATGTGTATGTGCAATGAGTTTGGCTTCTCACGAGAAAAAAAAAATCATGAGCTTTATCCAGTCCTAGCTTAACATAAATACTATCTTTGTGTTCCTTTGCTTAAAGTGTTGTGGGGTTTTATTCAACATCTGGTTCAGTGGCTCTCAACTGGAAGCAGTATCCCTTACTCAGGGAATGTTTAAAAAACTGTATGTGCAAAGAGATTGGGTTGTGACAATGACTGGTATTGGGGGATGTCATTGACATTTAGAGGAGAAATTCAGGGATGTTAAATATCCTGGAATGAGTGTCGTGATCCTGTCCATACTTGTATTTGTTCCTTGTTGAGAAATACAGATAGAATATTATGGCATGGTATGTAAATTTGTATTATGTGAACTTGAAGAAGAAAAAGCACTATGTCCATAAATTATCTATTTAGAAGAATAATATAAAACAATAAAAATAACCGATCAAACAAAAAAAATTAAACAAAAATTTTCCAAGCAAACAGACATCAGAATGGTATATTATGTTACCACTCTTGCCACAGGGCAGTGGCATATTTGTTGGAAAGAGAACATTTTAGCTATATTTGTTAGGATACAGCTTACATTATGTGAACTATGGATTGTGAGATTTTTTTTTTGTCTTTTTTTTTTTTTTTTGAGACGGAGTCTCACTCTGTCACCCAGGCTGGAGTGCAGTGGCGCAATCTCGGCTCACTGCAAACTCCCCCTCCTGGGTTCATGCCATTCTCCTGCCTCAGCCTCCCAGGTAGCTGGGACTACAGGCGCCTGCCACCACGCCCAGCTAATTTTTTGTATTTTTAGTAGAGGCGGGGTTTCACTGTGTTAGCCAGGTTGGTCTCAATCTCCTGACCTCGTGATCCGCCTGCCTCTGCCTCCCAAAGTGCTAGTATTACAGGCGTGAGCCACCATGCCCAGCTGTGAGATTTCTTAAGATTACATCTCTTCTGTCCACTTTTTAAAATACATAGCCTGAATTAATAACAATGACCTGCTCTATCTGATCCATAAATCTTTATTTATTTATTGAGATAGTCTCACTCTGTCACCCAGGCTGGAGTGCAGTGGCGCCATCTCGGCTCACTGCAACCTCTGCCTCCCTGGTTCAAGTGATTCTCCCACCTGAGCCACCCTAGTAGCTGGGAAGGCACATGCCACCATTCCCGGCTAATTTTTGTATTTTTAATAGAGATGGGGTTTCGCCTGTTGGCCAGGCTGGTCTCCAACTCCTCACCTCAGGTGATCTGCCCACCTCAGCGTCCCAAAGTACTGGGATAACAGGCGTGAGCCACTGCGCCCGGCCCATAAATCTTTTTTCTTCAGACATTTGATATATAACATTATGTGCTGCAGAGAGAAGACAGATCATTAAATTGGGTTCCTGGAAGACTGAAATTGTTACCGCTGTGTGATATTTGAATAACTTAATTGGTAATGTTATAGATCTTTAGATGTTGAGAATTCCTGAGAAGGTAAATATTTAAATAATAATTTCCCAAAAGGAGACTTTAAAAATCTCCTTCTGGTTCTACTACTGCCTGGGGGTCTAATGGCTTAATACAATTTGAGGGTCATATGGTTACAGTGAGGCTTGAATTACAAGGAGACTGAAGATAGTCTATGAAGCATTCATTCTGAGATTTAGTGTGGAGATATGTTTCCAGTATCAGAATGTCAAAAACAAATCGTAATTCTGCAAGTCAAATCATTTTTCTTCTCTACATTGACCTAAGGGGTCATGACTTTAATGAGGATAATTGTAGTAAAAACAGTCAAGTCCATTGCATCTTCTCAATAACCTTTGTATAACTTAATGTAGAGTTTATGCAGGGTGGAGGCATGAGGAGATACATGCAAGGAAGGGAGTAGTTTATTATAAGAAAACAAACACTGGATGTGGAGCAAGGTAAACTTAAAATCCTGGCTCTGCTTCTCTTCAGCGATATAATTTATACAGGTTATTTAATATTTCTCAATATATGCTTTCTTAGCTGCAAAACGGGAACACTAATGCTTGATCTGATCCATCACAGGGCTTGTTAGGAATATTTAAATCAGGCAGACTGTGTGAAAGCAGCTAAGAGGTCACTTTCTGCATAGTAGGCGCTCATTATAATTGTTAATTCTGAATAACATGCCACATTTTAAAAAGGGTTTAGAAAGCCTGAGTTTTATTTTGAATTGAATGTTGCGGCATGTTGGGAATTTCTGTCTGTCTGATTGCTATGAAATTTAGAATCAAGTAATTGCAGTCAGAGAGCCAAAGGTCTTTGGGGCACACCGTATTGTCCTTCTATGGCCTACAAACAATGTTAGTACTCAGTAGTGGCCAATGTATTCCTCACAGTGGTGTTAAGTCTGTCACACTAGATGGATTTCAATGAAATATGGTTCTCGTGAAGAGGTCACAGCAGTATCTTATTGTCTTGCGTCAAACAAAGTCACGAGACTAACTGGAAATACAGGCGCTAGGTATTTGATCATGATGCAATGTTTGGAAATATAATCCTTAAGCCTTCTGTCCTTCCACGAGTATTTTCAAATAAACAAGATAATCAGGATTATTTAAAGTTTGGGGTCTGGTTCTTCTCAGATGACCTTAATAATGGGGCATCCATGGATACTTCTTGGAGTGGTAGTTTCTATTATTTTTACCTACCAAACTTAAACATTTATTTATTTTTCTTTCTAATAATCACAAAGAGATGGACCCATTAAGTATAGTCTAAGTAAAGTATTATACTAACTCTGCTTTTAGGGGGCAAAGCAGGAGGTTTGCAAGCCATATAGTAAGCATGAACCACCTAGAGCTTTATCATTTATATTAGGTAAACAAAATAATTATTGTTTTGAAGCATTTCATTGTTTACAAATCATTTCTTATACTTTATTTTCTATGAGAAAATTATAATTTCTATTATTTCTATTTTGTAAACCAATAAACTAGGGCTAAGAACATTAAAGTGAATATGCCAATATCCTTAATTTCCTCACCCCCCTTCCCATTTCAAGGTCTTAACACATGCTGTTTTCTCTGCCTGGAATTTGCTCCTGTTCTTTGATCTCCTACCGATGTTCCCTCTTGCATAGTTACCACCTTCTCAGCCTTCAGATTTCTACTTAAATCTCACAGCCTCAGGAAGTCGTCATTTTCTACATATCCCTACAATTTTACCTCTGCCATTTTTACACATGCTTATGCTAATTTTCCTTCAAATACACATTCATAGAACACTTATCCTTGAAATACACATTCATATAATACTTTTCCTTCAAAATATAATTATGCACATCATTACATCATTATTGGAATGTGTGTTCACCTTTCAATCATGAGCTTCATGAGTTCAAGCGTTCTATATGTTTTATTATCTGCTGTAGCTCAGGGCCCAAATTAGTGTGCAGCCCATAACAGATGCTGAAAATGTATTTGCTGCATAAATGAAGGGAACTTCAAACCATATAATCTATGTGGATTCTTGTTCTATAAATGAATTAGTAGAACCTTAATGGCATTTCCCATTTAGATCCTAAGAGAACTGCAATACCTGGAGTATGCTAGTGTCCATTCTTCACTTCATCATCATTTAGGAAAGATTATTAATGCATCCTACATTTTAGAGAAACAATTTCTCAGATATTACCTCCTTTTAAACCTGTCTAAAATACCAAGAATAATCCAGGAAACTACTATTCACTTTTTTTTGGAGGAGGAAACTTCAGAATATTTATGTTTAAGGTATGTGTGTGCATGTATGTGTGTGTGTGAGAGACAGAGAGAGATAGAGAAATTTCCTAAAGGAAGGTAACATGTCTTACAAAAAATATATTCGTCTGCTTTATGGGTCAACTTGTTCTCTTTATATAAGTCATTAAGATTTAATTAAAATGAGCCTATATTATGTTAAAATAATGTTTTAACATATTTCTATTTGAACATGGTTACAGGATTAATTTTTTTTCTTCAGGGATCAGGAAAAGCTGGTAAAAGTTCACCAACTGGCTGGGACAGGGTCTACATGTTGTTCCCAAATATGCATTCTCAGTTACTTTCTCAATAAAACAACATCCATGTTAGCTGATCACATGGCCACCAAAGATGAAGATTATATTTTTATTATACCTATATTTGCCAATGTAAGTAAGTTGTGATACAATGGAATCTAGGTAGCTCTGGAAAGTGCCTTCAAAGTGAATATGCGTTTCTTTTCTCTTTCCAGTTCTCATGGTTGGAGCTTAAGCAACCATACTGATCCACAGGACAAGAAGGTATTTAGCATATATTGACAATAGCATGACCATGAGTGATAAGAAACTAAGACTTTTGATATCCATGGGCCCATCTCATCAGTCCTATAGACTCTTCATTTTCTTTTTTAAAATTTATTATCTAGACTTTTTTTTTACACGTGAAGAAAAAAACTGTGAATCATTTTTAAGCCATTTTTTCACTTGCTGCTGAATCTAAATCTAATGATAGAATAGTCAATATTAAATTAAGACCAGGGCAGCCCACCATTGCCTTGAATATTCTGTAATTATTAAGACTAGCAACTCCTGGGATTGTTATTGGCTGTTGCTAACTTTTAAAATTCCACCTGGCCTTCCCAAGATACGAGTTTGATATAGAAATATCAGAAAATGATCATTTATTTTTTTTCTAGAATATATGGGGTATGGGAGCTTTCAGGGCTCTAAACATGCCACCAAATAAGGCACCTTAACAACTGAGAAAACTTCAAAAGCAAGAAGATCACTGCTACCTTCTCCTACCTTACTCCCCTGAAGCATAGTCATAAAGGAATTCTCTTATTTCCCCTGAAAGTAGATCAGAAGACCCTTATTCTAGAGGGGTTCTTTCCTATAGCCTTAGGCTAAGAAGAATCTGAGGAAACAGGATTTGCTAAATGCCCATAATTTTATTACTATTAAATCATATCCCCATTTTGCTCAGTCACAATTCTACGTGACTGGCCACAAAAACACCCAGTTTTCCTTGGGTCTTTGGGTCTCCATTTCTGAAGTCTCTCATGCCACATAAATCTTCACTTAAATAAATGTATTACGCTTTTCTCTTATAAATCTCTTTTGTCATAAGAGTGTGATCCATGAAACTTGCCATAGGTGAGAAGATACTACTTTTTTCTTCTACAGAGCCCTATCTGGAGGTGAGTCTACAAAAGCAGTTTGGGGTCAGGCCGTGCCTTTTAAGCCATGCTAAGGAATTTGGAACCCTCCATCATAAATAGACCTGCAGTAAGAATTAGAGGTCTGTCTTATATCATGTTGGAGGATTTCAGTGAGGTTGTAAAAATATCTTTCTGGTTCTGGCATATGCTCTCTTACATCATTCAGCCCAAAGGAAAATGTCTTTATTCTTTCTTGAAATGCAGACATTCTGCAATTGTGCTTGCCTGCTAAAAGCTGACATGAGAGTTAATTGTTATTTATATTGCTAGCAGTCCAAAAATCAATCTAATCCCACTTCCTCTGCTCCTGAGTGGCTACTGAAAATGTGACACACAGGAAAAGTCTAATTTAAGAGAGGCACCTGTCAGAATATCGAGCGTCTTGCCCTAAGGATATCATCAACTCTAGAGAATTTAGTCTCCTGATGTAGTATGTCTAACTTCTCTCATTCGCTGACTATGTTGACATGTAATGCATGGCAGAAGAATAGAAAGGGAAGGAAGTTGCAGAAATTCTTATGACTTATTGACAGTATGTTCAGTGCTGTACAAAACCAGGAAGAATGGGATTTTTTTTTCAACAGGCATTGAGAACAGTTAACAATCACAAAAGGAAAGAATATATTTGGTCCATTATGTTCTTTTAGCTGATTATTCAAAGATGTGCATCCAGTGTCCTTTCTGCAAAAATACGTAATCCTTAAAGAACCTCATCTAAAGGGAAAAAGACCTTTTAAATAGCAGAAACACACTAGGTTGCTTAGCTGTTATGATAAAATATCTTTCTTTTCCTCTTTGTCCACATAGCTGAGAGCCAAACATAAACAGCAACCGACTGAAGTTAGCAGTAAGATGCTATTGATGGTGGAGATCTTCTAAAACATGGAAGGACAAATTATCTCTATCTAGCTATCTACCTGGAATATTCCTGGAGAGGAGAATGCTTCTCTAGAGATATTTGTGTATTCATGGTTCCTATTGACTGAACTGAACTATCATTGCAGCTCCATTTTACATACTGGACTTTCTGGTTCCAAGTCTACTTGTCCCCTTGAATAAGAATTCTGTTTTTCCTGCTTGGTAATTACAAGATACTGTGATAGACAAAGGAAAAGAAAGTAAGCTTTTTTTTTTAAGTTTCTTTCTGTATCACAGAATCTGTGGTGACTCTTCTATACTAAATTAACAAGGAATTCTTAGTTCCTCATGTCTAAGACCTTGAATTTGGCCGTGAATGCTGTCTTTCAAATCTGGCTCTTGAATGTAAGTCTTTTAAATTGGTTTATAATCCTGAGCTTTCCCAACATTAGTGAGAGACTCAGTTCTCAATAATTCCAATTTCAATTGCTTCAGTTTCTACTTAGCACCATTGCCTTGACTATTCCATTATTCTTAGGACTGGCAACTCCTGGAACTGTTACTGGCTGCTGTTAACTTTTAAAATTCCACCTGGCCTTCCCAAGATATGGGTCTGCTATTATTGCTAGATCATAGTGCCAGGTGACACTAAGTATGTGGTCTCTTCTCAAGTCATACACTATCATGTCAAAATCTAGAGATAACATTAGTGAATAACAGGTAATAATAGGAGCAATATTGCAACTGAGGATTGAGAGAGCCTAAGAAGTAAAGATAGAGACAGGGACTTCCCAAAGGCCAGAAATAAGGAAAAATCCGAAAATAAGAACTCTAGAAATAGCTTAAGACAAGTTGAGAACAAAACAAAGTAAATAATAGAAGCTGTTAGATAGAAAGCAATGCTGTTTGTCAAAAGCCAAGTGAACTATAAAAAGAGATAAACAGAAAGGCATAGGCAGCAATATGACCTTAAAAACAGTCAAGTTCTGTTTTGCCAGAAAATCACCTATATAGATTCTAGTCAACTAATGCCAATGGCAGAGCTTGCAAGAGGGGCTAGTTAAACTCCAGTTGGGGGGTAATAAATTCTTTAATATATTTGCCTAGTGTAGTACAGGATTAAAGCTAAAGTCAAATTCTGAAAAAAAAATTGCAGACTTCCCTTTGATGAGACTCTTTATTTACAGGAATGACTCCATGCCAGGACTCTTCTTCACACAGGAGCATCAAAGATAGTTAAGTAACAGGGCCTGACATGTAGGAGCTAATGATCTAATTGGGGGAAAGGTCTTGTTAGAAATTAGCAGCACATTTCTGTGACCACAATTTAAATTTACTAATCTTCCTCAGTAGTTAGTATAGGGGATGGGTTTTTGATAACTGAATGGAGAAGAAAGTAATATTAGTGAGAACCAATAAAGATTTGAATTAAGGCGTGCCAGATTGGGGGTGTAGGCATGTTTCCCATTTGAGAAGCATTCTGAGAATCGTTTTTTTAAAGGAAGGAAAAAAGAGGGAATGACAACCATGTTTTGTCATCTGGAAATGGCTAAAAGTATTATCTGAAAAGGAGACTAACAAAGAGGGAGATTTTCCTTTGTGTCGGAATTGGTTGGGGTATCAGTTCTGGGCAGCTGAAGTTTATAGTGACTCAATTACCTGTCATCTTTATGTAGTTGTCAGGAAGGTAGACTTGTCAATCATATGTGGTCCATGTGGTTAGTAGAACAATTCAGGCTGAAAGAAAAATCCCTCCATTTTTTTTGCCTTTTTTAACATAAGGAAGCTGATTCATCTATTAATGTATTTCTTTCTTAGCCTCATACAGATTGAGCTCAAAGAAATAGCAACCCAAAAAAATCCTACTCCTCTACAAGCAGAATAATCTGATACTAATTTTTAAAAATTAGTGCCCAAAGAGAGAAAATAACTTCTTTTATAAGTCATTACAAGAGTAGTTTGTGATCACATCTGTATAAGTGGAATAAAACAAAAAATGATCACAAGTATCCAGATAAATGTTCTAAAAAAATTGGTTTAATTACCTGGATCATTTAAGAGTTCACTGTTTTAAATATGTTTGATTGTCTCCAACCAAGTGTTATAGTTGCATCAAAAAAAGATTTAGTATCAGAAAAACTGAGTTTCAATCTGTAGTCTTCTATCTAATAACAATTACTATTCAATCAATTCCACACTCTATATTATTCAATTCCAATAGACCTAATTTACTTATATAGAAAATTTAAAACATATATATTAGCACAGAACACACAGGGCCATAGTGTATCTTATATCTTAAGCACTATTCTAAACATTTCAAACATACACAATTATGACTTCAACCTGTTGAGGCAGCAACTCCTACTATCCCCATCTTAAAGATGAGAAAATTAAGGCATAAACACTAGACAAAGTTATAAAGTTATTAAGTGGTAAGTTTGGAAAACTAACTCCACAGAGTAGTTGCCAGCAGAATTGCAAAATCCTTTTATTTTGTGGGAGAGTGTATACTTCTTGAAGGCAGAGATACATTATATTTTGGTTACTTCTTTATACCACTCCAGATTCTTGTACAATAGGATTTTTACAGATTAAGTGGAGCTAATGATTACTGGAAGAATAAATGATCAGATTTCCAAAATATTAGATTTGTCTATTACCAGTCCTTCTTGTTTGCTTATTTTATGAATATAAAATAGTAAGAGACAATTTTGGGCTATACAAATAATAAAGACAATCCAATTTAAAGAGAAAATAAGAATGATGCCCCCTATTTAGTCTCATCTGTAACAGCTACTCAGAGAAACGTCCAAATTTCAGTGGCTTAACACAAGCCAAGATGATTTCTAACTCAAATAAAGTCAAAGTGGGTGTTGCTGATTAGTGAAGTCACATCTACTTTATTGGTGATAACAGGTCTCACGTCCCTGCCTAGATTCAAGATGAAACAGGAGCACAGATCTTTGTTGGACAGCTGTACATCTGCATAATTTCTTAAGACTGAGATCTTACTGCATATTTTATTACTGTTGTATCATCAGCAGAGACTTACTCTTCTGAAGATATGTCTGCATGAACCATAGCACCCATGTACTTTTTAGTACAGAGCAGCAAACATTTTTTTAAAGTACCTATGATGTGCTTAGTACTATACTCAGCACTGTGAGGAGTATGTAATACACAGGATATGGACTCTTAATGAATACTATTATAGTATCATCAATGAGTGAAATAGTAAATAGTTAGACTGAGATGAATGCAATCAATTCCACACTCTATAATCAGGGCAAAATTCTCCAAGTAAGTTACTAAGGAAGGCATCTGGCAGAACTTGAAACATGAATAGACCATAGGTAGGCTATAGAAAGGGGAAAGAAATTTCGACATATAGAGGATACAGAAAAATTATGCATCATAGTTTAGCTCTTTCAAAAATCACCACTGTTAATCATAAGCCAAATATTATATGAGATTTTCACATATAACACTTTTTATAAATGACAGAAGGCTTTTAGCCAACTGGTGATAAAACTGAATTAATTAAAATTTACAAGATCTCTCAGTGTTCCAAACACCGTACTTTACTCTTCTGTTTTGAAAAAGATTGGTATAATTGGCACAATTTCATCATTTTATCCCGTGAGTATAAAGAAATGCCTTTCTAAGAATGTTTTTCTGCGGCACAGTATTTATTTCAGCTGTTTTTTTTTATTTTTTGTATCCATTTAGTTTAACATTTGGAAAGAACTTGATGTTATCAAAGAAAACTGTAGCACAAATCACAACTGTCGACTTGTATAATTTTAAGCTTTAGCAGACTAAGATGGATGACTTCATCATTGAATAAATCATTACTAATCATAATTTGTGTTTGTACTTGGACTGTGCAGTTGAGACTGGCGGCACTACAGCCTGCCCAGAACTAATTGCTATAAATGTGCCAGATGTTGTAAAAATCTGGACACATTTGTGATAAAGCCGAATGGTGCAAATTTGGTATGAAGCTAGAAGTGCATGATTTAAGGGTATAATCTATATTTCTGACATCACAGGTCAAAGATATATAGTAAGTATAGAGAGCCTTTATTAATATTGTAAAAGGTTATTTCCCTCTGCACTAAAAATCATTTTTTCCTTTTATGTCTTGATCCTAATAGATCTTGGCTTGGCTGTAAATTTCTATGCTTCCGCAAAGGACATTGGTCTGTAGAAAAACAAGAAACTGAAGTTTAATTTAGAACACCGTTTTTCTTATTTCACACATTAACAGAGACACCTGCCTTGTTACACACAAAAGTGCATAAAATAGAATGTTTCTATTTGTTAAAAGTCCTAAGATTATTAAGACAGAAATAATATGTTAGCAGGAAAAAAATGCTTTGGAACTTTCTGATTTACTTAGAATTAAGCTTCCTATCCCCACATTAAATAATAAGCAAACATTACTTAGAGGTTATGGGTATCAATATTTCCACTTTCTATGCATTGTTATGGTAATAAAGCCTTTTAGTCAAGGAAAATATGAAGCCATAAAACTTAATGCTCTATTTGAGGAGCAATTACAGCAAATTATAAGCAACCAGGTTGTACAAAACTGCGACAAATAAAGTTTTAAAGTATAATAATATACTATAAGCATTTATATAGCTGATACTATCCATTTGTTTTAAGTGTCAGTCTTTCTAAAGATAATTACCAAAAAAATCTGGATTCCCAAAATAATTATCATGTTGATTACTTAAAAGGATAGGCTTCAAATAAATTTGTGATGTAGGATTTTTAAGAGAATTCTGGTATAAAATATATTTTCTATTCCATTTCAGTTAATGCAATAGAGAATCTGTTGCATGCTTCAAAGTAACTGTGTGTGTGTGTGTGTGTGTGTGTGTGTGTATTAATTTTGCAAGGCAAATATGTATTTACTATTATTTTTGACTAAATATTACAGAAGTTTTACAGACCGTTAAGCATTCCTCATAATGTTTTCCAAATTAAAATCAATACGTTTTGAAATCTACTAAATCACTAAATTCACATATATATGAGCTTTTAAATATAGTCTATAAAATTCATTCCAATAAGTGCTTTCCAGTGTGCATTTTCATCAAACCATCAAAAACTGAAAGCAACAGGTCATCAACCGTATATTTATATTTTAAGTGAATTAAGTGATGTGTAATAAATAATTATTGATATAATCTATTAAAATGATTTTCTCAACCTGCTTTCAATCTCTTTGGTAATTTGAGTAATATTAATATTTAATTAACATTTAATTATATTCTATTTTTGATGAAAATAATAATAACCCAATTCACTTATCATTGCACATTTTAAGTATATATGATACATTTATAATATGCTTTCATATCTAATATGCTTGTTTCCCCATTTATTCTTCTTAAAAATACATTTTCTCTTTCCATCTATTCACACATATTATTTTGGATGCCTTGCAGTTAATAATGAGATATGTTTGTATGTTATTGGTTTACTTAATAACTTTTCAGCACTGCTACATGAAAACCTCTTTACAGTGGGCAAAAATTTAGAATAACTTAAATAAATGTACAGTGAGTAATTCTAAACATCCAGAGGATTCTATAGGGTCTGTAGTATTCTGTATACATCCTTATTGATTGCATGACTGCATGAATGCAATGCAACAGCATAGCATAGACATGAAACTGAGTGCCTGCCTTATCCCTTTTATACTTCTCTGATATGTAACCATGCCCATAGCAATTGCTAAAATGGTAGACCTGACATGTTTTTACAACTTGCTTCACTGGCAAGCACTGATTGGCTCAGAGATAGGCACCTGTGAACCTTATAGTCTAAATATTGAGTTAATTGATTTTCACTTAAAATAAGAGAACTAGTGTCTGTATTTAGGCATTGTTATCTTTTTTTTTTTTTTGAGACGGAGTCTTGCTTTGTCACCCAGGCTGGAGTGCAGTGGCGCAATCTCGGCTCACTGCAAGCTCCGCCTCCTGGATTCACGCCATTCTCCTGCCTCAGCCTCTGCGAGTAGCTGGGACTACAGGCGCCCGCCACCACGCCCGGCTAATTTTTTTTGTATTTTTAGTAGAGACGGGGTTTCACCGTGGTCTCGATCTCCTGACCTCGTGATCCGCCCGCCTCGGCCTCCCAT
>NW_026652281.1:98437732-98462098 GCF_009828535.3 Hylobates moloch
TCTTGGCTCACTGCAGCCTCCACCTCCTGGGTTCAAGCAATTCTCCTGCCTGAGCCTCCCGAGTAGCTGGGACCACAAGTGTGTGCGGCCATGCCCGGCTAATTTTTTATTTTATTTTATTTTTGTATTTTTAGTAGAGACAGGGTTTCACCATGTTGGCCAGGGTGGTCTTGATCTCCTCACCTCGTGATCTTCCCGCTTTGGCCTCCCAAAGTGCTGGGATTACAGGCATGAGCCACAGTGCCCAGCCAGTAAAATCTTCTTACATTGAGCTCTCTTGTACTATTTTCATTAGAAAGAGCCTATGACCAAAGATCCACCAAGTTAAATGAAAATAAACTGAAAACCTAAACAAAGTATATCCAATGTCCTATTCTGTCTCTTCAGAAAAGGAAACTTTGTGAGTTTTGGTTTCTTTATCACATCTTCTAAATTCTCCCTGTACACACGTCCTTTCCTAAGACAATCCTGTACCCATTTTACTGGGCAGAGACCAGTGTGCTAATTGTGTGCCAAGTCACACATTACTAGTTTGCAAGGCTAAGAAGGTTTTCCGCATGGTTGGCATGTTAGTCTGTTTTCTCTTTCCAGGCATTCTGAGCGATACAGATGGCCAGTACATTTTCTTACATGAGAAGAGACCAAGCCAGATTGGGCACTTCAGTCTCTGTGTCTTCTGTAAAATGAGGGAAATCAATTACCTAATAGGGTTCTCTGAAGACTGAATAGGAATATAAAAGTAAATGAAGTACTTACCAAGTAAAAATAAATATTCAATTGATGTTTACTTAGTAAGCATTCAATTAATGGTGGCTCTTGTCATTTTAATATTGTACTTTGACACGTATTATCTGGGCCAATAAAGCACAACTGAGGCAAATACAGAAAGACATTTAGTTAGCAATATCTGAGTCAAATCATAATTTAACCTTAATCTACTTCTTCCAGATATCTTCAATATCTAGTTAATAATTTGGTTCTTCAATTGTCTTCAAGCTCTGAGATTTCAGATTTTCAGCTTCTGGTGGAAGAATGAATGAACTTTTGCTCCCACATAATGCTGCCTCCTTAATGCTGGTCAAAGCCTGTCACTTTATTACATGTTTCAGCCCCTAAGTCAGAATGCTTTACTTTCTTCTGGGACCTAGCCCAGAAGCTACCAGAGGCTACCAGAAATTTCCAGTAGTTCTCCATTATTATACCTATAGAGACCTCTATCTTCAAGATCTCATATTAAAGGGACTTTTTTCTTCCATTTAAAGTACTTATTTAATTTTCTGAGAGGTAGAAATGATAAAGAGAAATAAATATAGTGAATTTGAGATGTGCTAAGATATCCTAAGATGACATTAACACAGTAAGACCAGTTCTCTATCAATCACTATGACATGACATCACTCATTAGTTATTAACCTGAAGAGACATACTTTTAAATCTTAAAGATCACAGTGGAGAAATAGACGCTATTTTGATGTCACTACTTTTTAAAAAATTTCTGGCCCGTCTTTTGATTCTCATTTATAATGGACCTAGATTACAATAGCTAAGGTTAATGAGACAATTAACTTTATACACGATACGAATCACAAAGATTGTTTTACTGTAATTAACCATAGTGACTTCTAGCAGAGTTCTTTGTATGCATAGATATATTTTTTTTGGGAGTACTCAAGGCTTAAGGGAATTATTCTGAAAGTTTCAAAAGCATATCGAAAAGCCAGACATAGAAGTATTTAATTAAATTTTGCTATGGGAGATGAAATGAGGAGGAATCATGTGAAATGCAAGACTGTGGTAGTCAGCAGTATATCAGTTTCCGAATAGATAGATACAGGCATTCACATGAGAGCTTTAAGTGTTTATCTAGAGCCTCCATTTGACCTTTCCTTAAGTCTGGTTTTCAAATGTGCTTGTTTTCTGACTGATGTATTCAAAATGCTTCTTTTCTGCTGACAGCACCCAATTTTGTTGTTTTATGGGGATGCTGCTCAAGAAATTTGCAAAGACATGACCAGTAGCTCGTGTACAAAAATGGATTTCAGAAATTGAAGAGCTATAATGTTTCTTGTGTTTTCTTTCCTCACAGTGAAGCTTGTCAGTACCTCATGCAAATGAATTTCATAATTTTAAGGACTTAGACCTTTAAAGGTATACCCACCCTCGAGATTTCACTTTCTTTGGTGGGGCTTTCTCGTCTTACATATGCCTGGGACTTTAAATGACTCCTTCAGGTACTCAGAGAAGGTAACGAGACACTTTGGCAGAGGATAAAGCAAGCAACTGCCGTCTAAATAACAAGTTATTTTTTTCATCTTTAAACACATCTCTCGATGTTCTTATTTTTATTGTGGTTTCTGTCAGTGTTGAGTGAAGAAGTAATTAATTTGCTTTCCTGCTATTGTATAAAATTCTCTATTTCATTTAACTTAAAAATCATTTCAATGCTTTCTTCTTTTTTTTTTTTTTCCAAAATGTCACAGTGACATCTCTCTGTACACTGGTGTCCTAATTAGTTTATTGCTTGACATAATTTTAATTAGCTTTATGATATTTCTGGCTGACTTTTCTTCATTGACAATTCAACTGTGCTTTAAAGAAAATTGGGATATTTACGTTATAACCTCATTTACTTTTTAAAATCTTCCTAACATCTATCACCAAAAAAAAAGAGAATGTTTTCCTTTTTACTAACAGGAATCTGAAGTTACAGTAAAATGAACAATAGATTTCTCCCCTGATCAGCCCCTTTTTGACATGTGGCCCTGGACAAGAGTTTAAAAGTGTCTGTGTAGAGAGGCAATCACTCAGCAATGCAGCCTCATTGCATTCTCCATCAGAACTGGGAATTCCCAGCAATGTCTGCCGACTGAAGCGATATATGGCCTAGGGGGAGCTGAGGTTGGTTTTTGCTGATGCCAGTATATAGCCCTGTGATGGTTTCCTTATATTATTTTACACTGCTTGTCTGCAGTAGTTTTTCTGTTCTTCTACATTGGAAACATACTTCTCATTCCATTCAGCAATTATTGAGTTTCTCAAGTGGTTTAGTGTATAGGAATTGCTTGTAAGATGGTGAACGTTTAATATATCTATAGCCTCATTCCCAAATTACCTGAAATATGTAAAGTAGTAGTTTGTGGTTTTAAATGTGTGGTAGAAAACCCTTTCCTCTCCTTTTCCAGCTCCTAAATTACAATTTGAATCAGTTATTAAAAACCAACATGTAATCTCTAGATCCCACTTTTGCCTTTAAGTATGGAGTGGTTATGGGGGAAACATTGAAATCAGGAATATCTAGGCTGTCTCATCTGTAACTGGGATAAGTATATTAACTTTGAAAAACTAGCAGGTATGTTTTATTTTACTTTATTTTTTAAGTTCCGGGTTACATGTGCAGGTTTGTTACCAAGGTAAATTTGTGTCATGGAGGTATGTTGTACAGATTATTTTGTCACCCAGGTACTAAGTCTAGTACCCATTCGTTATTTTTCCTGATCCTCTCCCTCCTCCCAGCCTCCACCCTGTGATGGGCCTCAGTGTCTATTGTTCCCTTCTATGCATCCATGTGTTCTCCTCATTTAGCTCCCACTTATAAGGGAGGGCACACAGTATTTTGTTTCTGTTCCTCCATTAGTTTGCTAAGGATAATGGCCTCCACCTTAATCTATGGTCCTGTAAAAGACATGATCTCATTCTTTTTTATGGCTGAATAGTATTCTGTGGTTTATATGTACCACATTTTCTTTATCCAGTCTACCCTTGATGGACATTTAAGTTTATTCCATGTCCTTGCTAATGTGAATACTGCTGCAATGAACACAATGCGTTCATGTGTCTTTATGTTAGAACAATTTATATTCCTTTGGGTATATACTCAGTAATGGGATTGCTGGGTTGAATGTTATCTCTGTTTTTAGCTCTTTGAGGAATTGCCACACTGTCTTCCACAATGGTTGAACTAATTTACATTCCCACCAATAGTGTTTGCTTCTCTCTGCAACCTCGCTGGCATGTTATTTTGTGACTTTTTTTTTCTCACTGCAACGTTCGCCTCCTGGGTTCAAGCGATTCTCCTGCCTTAGCCTCTGTAGCTGGGATTACAGGCGCCTGCCACCACACCCAGCTATTTTTTTTGTATTTCTAGTAGAGACAGGGTTTCACTATGTTGGCCAGGCTGGTCTCGAACTCCTGACCTCATGATCCGCCCGCGTCAGCCTCCCAAAGTGCTGGGATTACAGATGCGAGCCACCGCGCCCGGCCTTGACTTTTTAATAATAGCTATTGTGACTGGTGTGAGGTGGTTTTTCATTGTGGTTTTGATTTGCATTTCTCTAATGATCAGTGATGTTGAGCTTTTTTTCCATATTCTTATTGGCCACATGTATGTATTCTTGTCAAAAGTGTCTGTTTATGTACTTTGCCCACTTTTTAATGTTTTTTTTCATACATTTGTTTAAGTTCCTTATAGATGCTGGATCTTACACATGTGTCAGATGCATAGTTTGCAAAAATTTTCTGCTATTCGGTAGGTTGTCTGTTTACCCTGTCATTAGTTTCTTTTGCTGTGCAGAAGCTTAGATCCCATTTGTCAATTTTTGCTTTTGTATAAACTGCTTTTGGCATCTTCACCGTGAAATCTTTTCCTGTTCCTATGTCCAGAATGGTATTGCCTAGGTTGTTTTCCAGGGTTTTTATAGTTTTGCGTTTTACGTTTAAGTCTTTAATCTATCTTGAGTTAATGTCTAGCAGGTTCATCTCTAACTGGGATATGTATATTCACTTTGAAAAACTAGCAGTTATATTTTAAAAGAAAAAAACCCTCTCTATTAAAATTTCTAATCATTCCTCTAATTTCTAAGTTGAAATTCCAAATCTTATTTGAGCCAAATGAAGAAACAGATTAAGGCATGTCATGGGACTTCTCAAACTCTAGTCATTTAAAATAAAATTTTACATACATCATAAAGAAAGGAGGCCATGGTATAAAGCAATGGCAATATACCCCACAACCAAATAAATTAGAAAGAACAGATGTAACATTGTGTTTGTAGGAAATATGATATCCTTTCACAAAGAGTTACTAAATGATAAACTGATGTTTAAGAAAGCAGAGTCTGCAATCTGCCAAATGAACCTTGATTCTCCTGTCAGGCTTACCTTTCATTAACTGTGTGATTATAGCAAAATTAATCTCTCTAAACCTCAATTTCACCATTGAAGCAAATGGTGCTAAGGTAGATGCTATGATCATGCCCATTACTGAATTATCTAAAGCATGCAAAGCATTTAGCACAATGGTTTAATAAAGGGATCCCTTATGGATTATATTATTACATTCTTAGTAGTATTAGTATTAGGGCATCTAGCTTTGGCTAAAGTTGGATTAGTATGAGATCTTATCAATCTGATTGTATACCATTTGTGTGAATTATGTTTTTTGTCCACTGTATTATCAAGGGTTACCTTTTGACTTTTACTGTCGTGGGGACTTTTAAAACATTTCTTGATTACTTTGACTGATTCAAGACCATGACACATGGAAGAGTTCCTATAATTGTAACAGTCATTGAACAATGCCAGTCAATCAGTCATTCTTCTCATAAACATCTTAAACCTTAAAAGAGAAAATGTGAACTTTTTCTTTCAGGGTTCTTTGAAATTCATTTGACACCTCAAAAGCTAAGACAATTTGTCACCCCCCCACCACCATTTCCAACATAAAATTAATGACTTTGCCCCCAAACTGGTAAGAGCAGTGTTATTTAATGTCTTAGATGAAATAAGAGGGGGTAGGAATAGTTGTGGAGTCTCTGTTAATAAGAGGCTCCTAAGTGGCAAAGCTCTTAATACACCGCTTTACCTTGTCAAGAATTTTAATACCTCCAGCTGGAGTCCTGATGTGCCTCCAGGTAGATCTCACTTGTTCTCACATAATCAAAAGCACCTGGTGCCATAATGAGTGAGTGAGAGATTGGCACCCAGGAATTGCCCCCTGTGAAAATGTCCTCCAAAATCTGATTATTCTAACAGGCAGGTGCTCCCAATCCCTGATAATGACGTGAATGTCCCCAGCCTCATGCTGAAGGCGGTCCTCTCCAAGGTCACTCAGCAGTGCTTCTTGTTTCTCATGTGTTTGTCATTTACTGTTGCTTTTAAGCACAGGCCAATTATATCTACTTGGAATGCCAGTGTCTCTGAGGTTGCCTAACAGACTGTTAAATTTCCTTTTGCAAAGCTATGGGTGAAATATACTGTAAATTTTCTCAAGTAAGTCATCTATTTAAAACCACATTGGAGTTATCTTAGTTTTGCTAACTCAAGGTGGATAATATAAGAAAAATATTTATATATTATCTTGCTTCTTCCCCTTCCTCTTTTCCCCCATTTCTTAATTTTTCTTTATTGTTGAAATTATTAATAGGATTAAATGAGATATTACAAGTAATCACATCTAGTGAGCAAAATACACTGAATGAATAAAATGTCCTAGAAAAGCCCAAATCAAATAGTTATATACTCTAACCCATTAATTCTCACTCTAAAAATTGTCCTCAGTTTTGTACATTATTTTTTTTCTTTCTTTTCCTTTCATCTTTTTGTTTGTTTTTAGATAATTGCTTTTACAATTACAAAATAGCACATGGTTATGGCAGGATGCTCAGAAAACTTCATTTCCTTAAGGACATTGGTGTATACAAAGTGGACTGTGCTTCAAGGGTTGCTAAAAAATGGGAGCTCACAGAATTCTAAAATCATCCCACTCGTAAAGAAGTCCTTTGACTTTCTTAATCTCTCCTTGACTTTAAATACAACTTTCATGGGTTTATATGATTGTAGAGTAGAAAAAGCATATGCTTTATGCTATGAAAGAATTTGCGTTTGAATTTCAACCATATCTGATATTTAATAGTTATGTAACCTTTAACATATTACTTAATCCTCCTTGAATGTTTTTTTTTCATTTAAACTATATAATCTATCCACCCCACAGGATTATTGTGATAACTTTGTATGTGTGCATGTGTACATATTTATGATTAATTCACAAGGGCAAACTGCTAGGGTTAGGGTCAGAGCCTCTAGTTGAAAGCAGACATTTATCTACTTAAAACATTTACATTCCATATGACATCCAGCTATTCACAAAGGCAAAAAGTAGGGCTAAGAGGAAATGTTCTATTACTAGTTTTAGATCCGTGTGTGTGTATTTGCATGTATGTGCATATTTCTCTAGTCAGTATAATCTAGATGCATTCACTTCTAAATTCTTAGTAAAAATACAAAGAATCAGGTTAAATTTTGTTCAGTGATGAACATTGTGTATTGAAGGAATGCATATTTCAAAAAAATACACCATTGAAGGGGGAAAATTTGGAATTGCCACATTTCTATACAAATAATTTTCACATTTCTATACAAAATTTGTGAGAAGTTTCTACATTGTTTGTGCAAGAAAGGAAGATTATTTAACTCTTTAAGATCAATGCCATAATTTCTTAGGGGAGCCAAACTACATATGGGTCTGGTTTACTTCAGTATCAGTAAAGATGCCAGATGTAGATATAGACTTTGTTTGACCTATGAAATTACTATGAAAGCATATCAGCTTGGAATTGTTGAAAGTTTATTGGAGAATCAGCTTGAAATAGTAGGCTTCAATAACATGGAAGGAAGAAAAAATAAAAACAGATTTAACAAATAGAAGAACTTGAGAATCTAAAGGGGTATATTACAGTTAGCCAACACTAAGCATGCGAGCCATCATGCAATGATTCCATGTGCACAAAACATTACATTCTATCTCAACTCAAATGCTGCTTCACAACAATTCTCAACAAAGCCTTCCAGGAAGCCCAACCAATCTACCCCCACTATACCCACAGATAACTCCTGTCTAACACCATGATTCTCTACTATATGGTCTTTACATACAAGTCATTGAATTGACAAAGAATGGAAAGGGTATTGTGTTTGTAGGTTGTTGATCTGAGTTTTAATCCTATCTGGCTTCCCATGGAAAATTTGCCTCAACTTCCTAAAATTTACCTCAACTTTCTATATTTTGACCTCAATGTTCTAAAATTTTTACAGTGCTTCTTTCTGCAAAGGTTTGTTGGAAAGATTAAATAACAGAATGTATTCAAATGTGTTCTCTAAATTCCAAATGCCATAAGATTCTCCTGAAACATTAAAATTTACATTTCAGGCTCTCGGTTTTAGAGATTCTAGTTTATTATACCTGAGATAGGGCCATAGAATCTGTGTTTTAGGAAATTACTAGTTGATTCCAGTGAGCAACCTAAGAAGGCAGTACATCAACATGCCACAAGTAGGTAGAAAGATTAAAGATGAGATGCTAAATATCCTGGATGACAGAATGTTGATAATGGCAGTGCCAAAAATAGAAGATACCTCAATGTGAATTTGGACTACAGCCCTCTAGAAAAAAAAGTACACTTTTAATTAAATTAACTTAAATAAAAACTTTGCCCAGATAAAAATTGGTCCCTCTTTGAACTTCTTACATTCCCTTGCATAATTCAAATTCCTTCAGTGCTTGAGGGGATGTGCTTGGGCATTCAGAGATGAAAGACAGAATTTCACAGGTAAAATTAATCCAATAAAAACTATATCAATGCCAGTGGAACAGTTGTGCCAGAGGTCTGTCCTAGTATCCCTGCCATACCTGCCTTGTAGTTAGCAAAAAATTAGGTCATGTTTTTACATCTGCACACAGATATTGATTGGAATTCAAATTTGTTTTCACTCTTGCTCAATATATCGAAGAAAACTATAGAAGAAATGGACTCTCAAGTGGTCTAGAATCGCCGCCAATCAACCCCCACTATACACTTAAATTCTCATTCCCATTCCACTATTGCTAGCTGGTTATCCCTGTGCAAAGTACTTCATCTTTGAAAGTCTGAGTATATTCTTCCATAAAAAAGAGACAATAATTCTTATCTTGCAAGGTTGTTGAGAGAATCAGTGATGAAAACTATTTGTATCTAGATGATGCCCAACTCTGTACTTAGCACGAGTGGCTACTGAATAAGTATCAGAATTTTCTTTCATTAATTTTGTTAATTTACTAAGAGCAAGGTGCCAGGCACAGTGGCTCACAACTGTAATCCCAGCACTTTGGGGGGCCGAGGAAGGTGGATCACAAGGTCAGGAGTTTAAGACCAGCCTGACCACAATGGTGAAAACCCGTCTCTACTAAAAAATACAAAAATTAGCCAGATGTGGTGGTGCAAGCCTGTAATCCCAGCTACTCAGGAGGCTGAGGCAAGATAATCGATTGAACCAGGGAGGCAGAGGTTGCAGTGAGCCGAGATCGCACCGTTGTACTCCAGCCTGGGTGACACAGACTCCGTTTCAAAAAAAAAAAGCAAGGCAAAGAAAATATTTGTAATTATTACAAGGTGAAGATATTGAGTAAGGCAACACCAGGATGATTTTGGAGTTGGCTGGCTGGTTGGCTCTGGCAGGGATAATAGCCACATTTGGTCTTACACTGGGTGATGCAGCATTTCTTCCAAAGCATGTCCTCTTGAACATATGGGGTCATGAAAATGTTCAAGGCCTGTTTTGCTCATAGAAACTCGAAGGATGAGGCCAGCAGTCATCCAGAAGCTACAACATTTTATTTTTAGGACCTAGCAGTGAAGAGAGGTTCATAGAGGTGAGAAATAAACTAAAAAGTTGTCAGGAAGTCTCTCTGTCCTCTCTGCCGATCTGGGTAAATATATCTTTATTGGGGAGGAAGGTCTCACACTCAACTCTACCTTTTTTTTTTATTTTTATTTATTTTTTATTTTTTATTATTATACTTTAGGTTTTAGGGTACATGTGCACAATGTGCAGGTTTGTTACATATGTATCCACGTGCCATGCGGATTTGCTGCACCCATCAACTCGTCATTTAGCGTTAGGTATATCTCCTAATGCTGTCCCTCCCCTCTCCCCCCACCCCACAACAGTCCCCAGAGTGTGATGTTCCCCTTCCTGTGTCCATGAGTTCTCATTGTTCAATTCCCACCTATGAGTGAGAACATGCAGTGTTTGGTTTTTTGTCCTTGCGATAGTTTACTGAGAATGATGGTTTCCAGTTTCATCCATGTCCCTACAAAGGACATGAACTCATCATTTTTTATGGCTGCATAGTATTCCATGGTATATATGTGCCACATTTTCTTAATCCAGTCTATCGTTGTTGGACATTTGGGTTGGTTCCAAGTCTTTCCTATTGTGAATAGTGCCGCAATAAACATACGTGTGCATGTGTCTTTATAGCAGCATGATTTATAGTCCTTTGGGTATATACTCAGTAATGGGATGGCTGGGTCAAATGGTATTTCTAGTTCTAGATCCCTGAGGAATGGCCACACTGACTTCCACAATGGTTGAACTAGTTTACAGTCCCACCAACAGTGTAAAAGTGTTCCTATTTCTCCACATCCTCTCCAGCACCTTTTGTTTCCTGATTTTTTAATGATGGCCATTCTAACTGGTGTGAGATGGTATCTCACTGTGGTTTTGATTTGCATTTCTCTGATGGCCAGTGATGATGAGCATTTCTTCATGTGTTTTCTGGCTGCATAAATGTCTTCTTTTGAGAAGTGTCTGTTCATGTCCTTTGCCCACTTTTTGATGGGGTTGTTTGTTTTTTTCTTGTAAATTTGTTTGAGTTCATTGTAGATTCCGGATATTAGCCCTTTGTCAGATGAGTAGGTTGCAAAAATTTTCTCCCATTCTGTAGGTTGCCTGTTCACTCTGATGGTAGTTTCTTTTGCTGTGCAGAAGCTCTTTAGTTTAATGAGATCCCATTTGTCAATTTTGCCTTTTGTTGCCATTGCTTTTGGTGTTTTAGACATGAAGTCCTTGCCCACGCCTATGGCCTGAATGGTATTGCCTAGGTTTTCTTGTAGGATTTTAATGGTTTTAGGTCTAACATTTAAGTCTTTAATCCATCTTGAATTAATTTTTGTATAAGGTGTAAGGAAGGGATCCAGTTTCAGCTTTCTACATATGGCTAGCCAGTTTTCCCAGCACCATTTATTAAATAGGGAATCCTTTCCCCATTTCTTGTTTTTGTCAGGTTTGTCAAAGATCAAATAGTTGTAGATATGCGGCATCATTTCTGAGGGCTCTGTTCTGTTCCATTGATCTATATCTCTGTTGTGGTACCAGTACCATGCTGTTTTGGTTACTGTAGCCTTGTAGTATAGTTTGAAGTCAGGTAGCGTGATGCCTCCAGCTTTGTTCTTTTGGCTTAGGATTGACTTGGCAATGCGGGCTCTTTTTTGGTTCCATATGAACTTTAAAGTAGTTTTTTCCAATTCTGTGAAGAAAGTCATTGGTAGCTTGATGGGGATGGCATTGAATCTATAAATTACTTTGGGCAGTATGGCCATTTTCACGATATTGATTCTTCCAACCCATGAGCATGGAAAAAGAGGGAATCCTCCCTAACACATTTTATGAAGCCAGCATCATCCTGATACCAAAGCCAGGCAGAGACACAACCAAAAAAGAGAATTTTAGACCAATATCCTTGATGAACATTGATGCAAAAATCCTCAATAAAATACTGGCAAACCGAATCCAGCAGCACATCAAAAAGCTTATACACCATGATCAAGTGGGCTTCATCCCTGGGATGCAAGGCTGGTTCAACATACGCAAATCAATAAATGTAATCCAGCATATAAACAGAACCAAAGACAAAAACCACATGATTATCTCAATAGATGCAGAAAAGGCTTTTGACAAAATTCAACAACCCTTCATGCTAAAAACTCTCAATAAATTAGGTATTGATGGGACGTATCTCAAAATAATAAGAGCTATATACGACAAACCCACAGCCAATATCATACTGAATGGGCAAAAACTGGAAGCATTCCCTCTGAAAACTGGCACAAGACAGGGATGCCCTCTCTCACCACTCCTATTCAACATAGTGCTGGAAGTTCTGGCCAGAGCAATCAGGCAGGAGAAGGAAATAAAGGGTATTCAATTAGGAAAAGAGGAAGTCAAACTGTCCCTGTTTGCAGAGGACATGATTGTATATCTAGAAAATCCCATTGTCTCAGCCCAAAATCTCCTTAAGCTGATTAGCAACTTCAGCAAAGTCTCAGGATACAAAATCAATGTACAAAAATCACAAGCATTCTTGTACACCAATCACAGACAAACAGCCAAATCATGAGTGAACTCCCATTCACAATTGCTTCAAAGAGAATAAAATACCTAGGAATCCAACTTACAAGGGATGTGAAGGACCTCTTCAAGGAGAACTACAAACCACTGCTCAATGAAATCAAAGAGGATACAAACAAATGGAAGAACATTCCAGTCTTTACTTTTCAAGAATTATCCTTCCCTTTCAGATTCCACCTAGGACTCTGCAAGGACTGTTTGCTGACTTATATTGCGACTTCAGTAATTAGGAACTCCCCTGAATGACGCTGACCTATTCTCGGCAGGTCTACATTCAATGATTACTCACTTTTCTTCCTCCTGGTTCTCACTCATATCCTAGTCCGCCCAGACCTAATTAGGGGCTTGAAACAGCGTTGGTCTGTAATTCGGCTGGAGTGACCATGCAGTTGATGAGTATTCTGAAGACATTTTAAAGGTTGGATTTATTTCAAGTCTGAGACAGACACTAAAGACCCTTTATTTCTAAATCCAAGCTTTTGTGTTTTAAGAGTTGAAATCGGTGATATGAGGAAAAAAAATGAGATTAAGGAAAGATCATGGAAGGTCAAAATTTTTAAGAAAGGCTTCCTTTGAACCTCAACCTGGACATTTAAAGATGTGTATTTTTTAAAAAGTACAAGCAGGAAAGAAACATTCCTAGTAAGGGAACTGCATCGGCAATAGCAAGATGGATTTAAGGAATGTTGAGGACCAGTGACTTTTCTCCCTGGTCCTGTATCTGCAGAACCTAAGAGTGAGCCATCCTAATGGGGCTGGAGAAACCTTATTATATGCAGACTAGTTATCTTTGTAACCCTCTCTTCAAGAACTGAACTCTACTCTTCACACCCTAAGCCATTTTTTTTATAGTTTTGCTCCAAGTCTGAAACCATCACTTTCACATTCTTGGATACATAGTGTAAACTGGAATCATTTTCTATCCCATTCATTATAATTTTTCAGAAAAATTGTCCCTGAAATCCCTGTGGCCCCCTCCTCCACAAATTTGTTATTTTATTTTTCTTATTAGCTAACATTGATAAAATTTCAGCACTCATAAAGACTAGCCATCCTAAATTATAATAAGTTGATCATAAATACATGTTTCTGCTTCAGTAAGGATACTATGTTTAATAAGTGAATAAGATGATTTGCTGAGGTTTTCCTTTCCCAAAAATAAGGTGGACATTAATTCAAAAATCATTTGTTAATGCATTCAGTAGACAATCTCAGCCTTTGTCAAGTCCTCCTGTTATGTAGAAAGTTATGTAGCAGCTCCACATCATCTCCACCTACGTGACCCTCACAGCATTCATAGCCTCACACAGCCTCCTCAACCATCTCCATCAACAAAACATTTCAGCTACTAAATAATTTACCAATGACTTAACATAGAATATAATTTTATGACTCTGTATCTTCACAGTTATGTTCCATCTTCCTTGAATGCCACCTTGATATTTTCTACCCAGTGAATTTCTATTTATTATTATCACATATTTTGCTTTTATGCTTGATTTGAAATATTTCAATCTGTTCAGATCCTATTAGTCATTAGATTTTTTTGTATGTGTTTCCATAGCACTTTTTCCTCCCTTAGATTTATGAGTATTGCATGGCACTGAATTATGTCTAAACACATCTGTGTTGCCCACCATACTTAAAGAATATGAAGCTCTGGAGAGGTGTGCTATATCTCTGTGTATCCCTGAGCCTAGCTCTGTGTTTGACAGAGCAGATATTTAGCTAAGGTTTGTTGAATGATGCATCAATGGACAAGTACATGAACAAGCTAGTCTAAATTGCAATGGGGCTTGAGAGATCCTCTGTAGCCCAGAGGTGCAAATGGGACCATGAGCCAGACTTGCAATGGCATTTGCTTTTTACATGGAGCCTTTGCATTTTATCTAAACACACTGGCTGCACAGCATTTCACTTCTCACTCTCTGGAAGCTCTGGACCTTCCAAATCCGAAGCCAGCAGCCAGGCTGAAAGAGCTCACACAGCCTTGCTCAAGGCAAACAGAAGTTACCTCTCTTCGTGGGGTTCTCATGAAGTCTTGATTGTTACCATAAAACCAGTTTGCACATTGAAATAAAAAATAATAGTGAAATAATGTGGCAGAACATAAAAGCTTGGAAGTTCATGTGGAGGACTGAATTGCACCATATGGCTTCCAGTTCTGTACCTAGACCCAATAGAGTGCATTAAGAAAACCATTTAGCCAGTGTCCTGTTGTGCCCGGTTATAGAGGGGCATATGGTATATTATCCCACATCAGAATAATTATGAATTTCCTTGTGTTGATCTTTGTCTCCCTCAAAGTTTTGGTTTTTGGCACAAAAGAAATTTCAGCAGGGATTTCTTGTTACACTTCTGTTCTTCTGCATCTTTCTTTACTACTCACATCTGTAGAACTTAAGTTGAAGCTTGCGACAGTTATTTCTTATGAAAACTACAATTTTAAAAGAGAAAAAAAAGAATAGATCTTGAGGATTTAGGAATTCGCAGTTGTAAAGGAGCGGTTTCTGATAAGTATTTACTTTTCTTGCCATTGGGGAAGGAAGGTGGCAAATGGAAAGAGACCTAGAGAGCACTGAATAAGAAGGAAATAGTATAATCACACATGAATGGATGATTATTGTGTGATGGATCCTGATTTAGGAAGTTGTACAGTTAATCTCATTTCACCTTCACAACGTGTTGAATAAGGATGACTTCTTTGTTGTTATTTATCGTCTTCTAGCAGGCTAAGTTATCTGTTGGACCAGCAATTTATTGCCTCTTTCTCCCACTTGTATGTAAACCCCTAAGAGAAGGTATTTGTTTTTGGAGTTTTCGTTTAATATTATCTCATGACCTAGGACAGAGTCATACAACATAATAGAAACTCAATAAATGCTGGTTGAATGAATAAATTATATCTACAAAATGAAGAAATTGAAGATGAGGAAAATTAGATAATTGCATCCAGGTCACAGAGTAAAGTTTTCATAAAATGAGAATTTTAACTTTTATGTGTGACTGCCAAGACATACCCTTCATTCTGGCATCTATTCTACGTCCTGAATGAACAATATTTGTGTTTACTCCCAGGCAGATCACTTACTAGCTCTTTGATCTAGGAGTTGATAATTATTTTTGAATCTGCAAAATAGATGGACACAATTAAGATATAGTTAAATAGATTTAGATTAGGTTCTGACATGGACACAAATATACATACACACGCTAGTATATATTATCTCACTCATCTGTAGAAGCTCCAAAATGTAAGTAGTTTAGGCATATACAATATGTACAGTAGCTTAGACATGTACAATGCAATATACATATGTATTGTTATAATTATACCTAGTTATTTCATATATTTAGACACGTACAATACATATTTCAATATTTCAATAGTTTAGACATGTACAATGCATATACATATGTATTGTTATAACTAGGTATAGTTATAATGATAACTAGGTATGATTATAATAATACATATGTAAGATAATGGATATAACTATCAATGGACTAATTGTCATACAATTATGAAATTTGTAGAGCCTGTTGAATGTGAGACTGACCTTTCATCAAACCTCCAGTCTGTCTAGACTCAAATCTCTAGCTCTGAAACATATTAAATTTGTGACCTTGAACTTACTGTGTAATCTCTTTGAGTCTCAGCTCTTCCTATATTACATATGGATCATGGAGTCTTCTTCATAGGATATGTTAATCAATAAGAAAATGTAGGTAAATTGCTTAGTAAAGTACCTAAAAGACAGTAATTACTCAATTATATTTATTCCTTTTCATTTTTATCTTGTTACTCAATCGTTCTGTCTTTTTAAATATAGTCCTCATTTCAAAATCATTAAGACTGACTAAATCCAAATGAAATTTTGTTGAATTCTACCTCTATATTTCCATTAACTTAAAGATATCCATTTTCGTTTCTGGTGGACAAATTTCTTCTGATACCCTATTTTGACCAGTTCAATGATTGTGTATTTTCCTACTTGATTACAATTTCAGGCAGTCAGCAAGTGTTAGCAAATTTTTAGTCACCAAAATAACATCCACTTGTTTCTACTAAAGCACTATTCAGAAAATAATGGTAAACCATGAGAATAGTTGTTAAGCTTTAAATATCAAGTGCTGAGCCACAGATTGAAATAAAAACTTCAGAGATTATAGTTTATGGACACTCTTCTTTATGCTGATAGATTCTATATAAATTTTTATTTTAAATAATCTATATAATTTAGTGTGTATATATAATTTTAGATATTTTAATATAAACTGTAAATTTTTATTTGTTTCATTCAATCTAAAAGAAGAAAGGGTAGCTTTGAGAAACGATTATCTCCGAAAGGCAGGAAAAAATGCTGAACACATTGAAATGCAGACAATGCTCTGTAAAATGCACTTTTTTCTTCTTTTTTAACCTGTAAAAAAGTAGTTTATAATAAAAGCTGTATAAACCTAAATATGTCCCCAAAGTTAAGTTCTTGGTAAGTCTTAAATGTGCTAAAAATGGCCTCTATGTGACATTTTTGCCCCACTTGTCAATTTCTTCTTCATATGGTTTCAGCGGTTTGAGAGTTGGGATACTGCTGCTAGGCACTTTTCAGCAAGTTTGAAGATTTAAACGTCTCTGCCCTGCTGTTTTATTTCATCATCAGGATTTCTAAAAGCATGAGGCAGATGAGACGTGCTTTGACCATTCAAATCTGGCGACACCCTTAAGAGGCTCGTGCCCCTCAAAATACTGTGTATTATTATGAACATAGATGATTATAAAACAACTACATGTATTAATATTTATCAAGCAATTAAATAGATTTTTGAATATGATAAATGCTAATATCCTATAATTTGAAGTGTAGTTTATGAGACCTTGTGATCCATTAACCGCCAGAACCCTTTATAACTGTGGGAAGAGAACCAAATGCTGGATTCTCCATGGATGAAATTTTGGCAATTAGTTATATCTGCAAATGCGTAATTGCAGGTGCAACCCAGCTGGTTAGCCAACAATTTGTTAATATTTGATGCATAGCACCCTAAGTACCTAAGCAATTAGAGACCTGATACAACAATTAATTAGGGCCCCAAATTAAGTCAGGCAAGAAGTGTTGTTATATTCAAAAATTCAAAGCGTAAATGCCACTGAAGAAAATTTAAAAGAAACCCCAAGAGAAAGCATTTCTAAATTAATATATAGAGGACTTTGCAAACTGGTGACCTATTTCACTAACTTAATCCATTGGGTGAATGTGTATATTGAAAAAAATACACTTTCTTATTTAACACCAGTAAGATACATAGAATTTCTCAATCATCAGAAGGAATGTCAGACTTAGTCCTAATAATCTTTTGTCAAATACAAATTAAGGAGTTCTTCAGCTCCTCACACCTACCCCATCTGACAGCTCTAAACTTTAATGATCTTTGGATCGCATTAACAAACATTATTCTCTACATTTCTAAACAGAAATGGTTATGAATACACTGTGAGTTTAGAGAAATATTATTTACTCTTTCCTCAGGTTGTCTTCCAGACCAAGTCTGCTTTACAAGATGGCCAAAACATGTTCTTTCCTTGGCTTTCTGCCCACTAACTCATTTTTCTGCCCACTTTAACACCAGATCTCTTTCCTTCTTCTACCACCAAGAAAGGTGTCCAGTTGAATTTAGATGTGTCGCCTGCTGTATTCTGGCTAATGCAGCATAAAAACAACAGAGCTTTGTCTTGCACACGCTGATTGCCTCCTATAGCATAACTATGTTGCATTGTAAAGCTAAAATACATCTTTATTGCCTGGAGTGAGCATGGCAAGGGCAAGGTGACAGAGAAAAGAACAATGAGCAGGACTTTATGAAACATGAATGTGTAATCATGGTGCATCTTTAGAAATAACCTCTACAATCAAACTAAAAAAACAATTGTCATAGTTGTACTGTATAGTTCAGTCCATACGCTGAGGGATGATTAGGGAAGAAAACACTAAAATCAGTGGGTCTGAAATCAAAGATCTCTTTTGAACTCCAAAGATTTAGCAAATATCTAGAATAAAAGTGGATGAGAATCAATGAAAAAATAAAAGAGTGGCAGTGGGCATAATTATGGAATCACAGGATAATAAATTGTTCTGGTTACCTCCTCTTTACCCCAGTGTTGAGGAAGAAATTCCCACCCTAGGCTTAAGGGGATGGTTGAACATACAGCAGCTGGAACTGGACAGATGAGAACAGGAGCAGTTTACAGTCTCACAGAAAGTGCTCTCTGTTTACGAGATAGACTCACAGCCCAGGGAAGGAGGACCCTGGACCACGTAGGGCCACACAGTGGTTCCATTCAAGAACAGAGTGAACTACCCGGACTGTGGGAGGCAAACATTGTAGTTACAAGGAGGTACGGTGGATCCCAGTTTTCAAGAAAGAATATAATTGTCTTGCTTGAATAATTTCACAGGCTGGCAGAAAACTGAAGCTTCTCCTCAGGGATAAATGAGCACATTCCTAGTCCTCATCATCAGAAGATGGTTGTTTGGTTAGGTGACCTTATGCACAAAAGCACAGTGGGTAAAGGTCTTTCACATAGGCCCTTTGAGGCTGTCTCCGTTTCACCAGATATCAAAACAGCACACTATATTGGGTTTTAATTTCAGACTTTACACCAGACAGGCAAGCAGTGTGTCAGTACAAAATAATTGTCAATTCTCCTAATGGTAGGGGCTATCAAAATATCTGATAGACTAGTTGGCCAGAGTGGGGTTTTTTGTTTTTTGTTTTGTTTTGCTTTTTAACTAAGAGGGCTGCCTCTCAAGCCTTGCAACTGTTTTAAAGTGCGGATATTGGTACTTTCTTCCTGGAAACTCTATTGTGCTTACCGCATTCCAAAAAGAGCTGAATGAGGTATGGTTAAGGACAAACTGTGAGTCATTGGGGAGCCTTACTCTGCTTTGGAGGGTTTAATTTAGATTCCTTGTCAGATAATAACCTGCTTTTTGGGTTTCTTTTCCTTTATTTTTATGATGGCAGTAGAACTTGTGTGAGGCCATTCCACTGACATTAATGTAGCATATCTATTGACGCCATAAAGGCTTAGGCACCCGCGTTGACATAGTAATGACTCCTGTGGGGTCATTATTATCTCTATGGAAGTATATGAGACACATGATTGACATTGTAACAGCTCCAGTAGTTGCAAAAAGAGATGGTAATAGCTCCTTGGGGGATATTGCTAAGGCACTGGAAGTGCATGTGGTACCTTTGTGAACACTGCAGCAGAACTTTCACTAATACTTTAGATTAGTGCAAAATACATATTCATACAAAGCATACAAAATACATACATACATACATACAAAAATTTTTTTAAAAGGATGTGGCTATAACCACACTTTAAAATGATGACTGAATATACATTTTATCTACTTATTTTTAAATTGTAATAAGACTATATATATATATATACATGTCTGTATATATGTATGTCACCAAAAGTGTCATGTTTCTGAATGGACTATTAAAATCAAATTTACTTATTTTAATTTTTGAAATTTTATAGGGTTTTGGTGGAAATATGGAAAACACCAAAAGTTACTGTGGCAGGCAGAATTCTATAATGGCCCCCAAGATTCCCACTCCCTGGTGTGCGTACTCTGTGTAACTCACTCCTTAAACCTGGACAGGATCTCTGAATATAATGAGCTATTACCCAATGGTAGGTTAACTTATATGCCAAGATGAATGGATTTTGCAGATATAATTAACATCCGAAATCAATTTATTTTGAGTTTATCAGAAGGGTTATTATCCTGCTGGACTTGAATTAATTAAGTGAAAGCCTTTACAAAAAGGACTGGGCCTTTCCTGAAAAGATTGTCTTGATAATTGGGAAGAAGGGGTCGTATTGTGAGATACCCTCTGGGGAAGCCAGGTGGTGAGGCATTGAGATTAGTCCTGGATCACAGCTAGAAAGAAAACAAAGAAAGACCGGCCGGGTGCGGTGGCTCACGCCTGTAATCCCAGCACTTTGGGAGGCCGAGGTGGGTGGATCACGAGGTCAGAAGATCGAGACCATCCTGGCTAACACGGTGAAACCCTGTCTCTACCAAAAATACAAAAAATTAGCCGGGTGCGGTGGCAGGCGCCTGTAGTCTCAGCTACTCGGGTGGCGGCTGAGGCAGGAGAATGGCGTGAACTCGGGAGGCGGAGCTTGCAGTGAGCCGAGATCGCACCACTGCACTCCCTCCTGGGCGACACAGTGAGACTCCGTCTCAAAAAAAAAAAAAAAAAAAAAAAACCGAAGACCTACAACAGAATTGAATTCTCCCAATAACACGTGAGCTCGCGAGAGGACCCCAAACTCCATAAAGAAATGCTCCTGGCCAACACCTGGACAGCAGCCTTGAAACCCTGAGCCAAAGAATTAAGGTAAGCTGTGCCTGGACTCTAGACCTACAGAATCTCAAATAATAAATGAATGTTGTTTTAGTTTGATTAATTTGTACTATCGTTGGCCCTATGTATACCTGGGTTTCATCTCCATGGATTCAATCAAACATGAATTTAACATATTATTTTTAAAAATTGTATTGTGGCCAAGTGCAGTGGCTCACTCCTGTAATCCCAACACTCTGGGATGCCAAGGCAGATGGATCACGAGGTCAGGAGTTCGAGACCAGACTGGCCAACATGGTGAAATCCTGTCTCTACTAAAAATACAAAAATTAGCTGGGCATGGTGGTGGGCGCCTGTAATCCCAGCTACTTGGGAGGCTGAGGCAGGAGAATCGCTTGAACACGGGAGGCGGAGGTTGCAGTGAGCTGAGACCTTGCCATTGCACTCCAGACTGGGTGACAAGAGCGAAACTCTGTCTCAAAAAAAAAAAAAGTGTTTTTAATAAATGTGTGCGGATGTTTTTCTTTGTCATTATTTCTTAAATGATATAGCTTAATTACTATCTATATAGCATTTACTTTGTATTATAAGTAATCTAGAGATGATTTAAGATACACCAGAGAATGTACATATGTTATGCATAAATACTATACCATTTAACATCAGATACCTGAGAATCCGTGGGTTTTGCTATCCTTGGGAGGTCCAGGAACAAAAATCCCCCATGGATACTGAGGGATGACTATAATTTGTTATACAGCAATAGAAACTGATATATTTATAAAAAGATAAAATATTGCTATAATTCCTTAATATAACTCTTTAGCATTTTGAGGCATTTCTTTTCAGTTCTTAATTTGATTTTCTTCTAGAAATTTTTAAAAGATGATTGAGGTCACCAAATACATATTTCTGTGTTCTTTAGAAATTAACACGTGTCTATATATACTACTTCAAAATGATTTTAAATGGTTTATTTTCCTTTCATGGATTTTTGTTCTACTCTTTATTCCCTTTTTTCTTCTTGCTTTGGGTTTAATTTGCTCTTCATTTTGTAGTTTCAAAGTAGCAGTTTAGATTATTTATTTGAGACTTCATTTCTTTCCTAATATAAGCATTTAATGTTTTGAAATTTCCTTAAACACTACTTTTGCTACATCCTACAACTTTTGATATATTGTGTTTTCATTTTCTTTAAATTCAAACTATGTTCTAATTTTCTTTATGACTTCCTCTTTTTCTCTTTTCCACCATTTAGAATTGTGCTCTTCAATATTCAAACATCTGGCATTTTTTCTGGAAATCTTTCTGTCATTTATTTTTAAAGTTACTTTTTACAGAACACATATTGCATGATTACAATTTGATTAAAATTGTTGAGATTTATATTATGGTCCAGGATATTATCTGCCTTGGCGGAGATTTCATATGCACTTTAAAATGATTTCGTTCTTCTGTTATTGGGTGAAGTGCTCTATAAATGTCACTTTGAAAAGGTTTGTTGATCATTGTTCGGGTTTTCTATGTTCTTACTGATTTTATGTCTACTTGTTCTATAGATTACTGAGAGAGGGCAGGCAAAATCCGAAATATTATTATAGAGAAAATCAGTGAAATCAGTTGTTTTTTTTTTTTTTTTGGACGGAATCATGCTCTGTCGCCCAGGCCGGACTGCAGTGGCGCTATTTCGGCTCACAGCAAGCTCTGCCTCCCGGGTTCACGCCATTCTCCTGCCTCAGCCTCCCTAGTAGCTGGGACTACAGGCACCTGCCACTGCGCCTGGCTAATTTTTTGTATTTTTAGTAGAGACGGGGTTTCACCATGTTAGCCAGGATGGTCTCAATCTCCTGACCTCGTGATCTGCCCACCTTGGCCACCCAAAGTGCTGGGATTACAGGCGTGAGTCACCGCGCCCGGCCATCAGTTGGTTCTTGAGAAAGGTTAATAAAATTGGCAAACCTCCAGCCAGTCTAATCAAGAGAAAGGTATACAACTCATATTACCAACCTCAAGAATGAAAGAGAACAATAATGATGAACTCACAGGCATTAAAAGGATAATAGAGAAACATACAGAAACACTATGCACAAAATTTGACGACATCAATGAAATGGAAATACTTATTGAAAATAGGAATCACCAAATCTCACTGAACAACTAAATAACATGGAGTGTCATATCTATTTTTTTTTTTTTTTTATCATTTAACTTCTTTTATTATACTTTAGGTTTTAGGGTACATGTGCACAATGTGCAGGTTTGTTACATATGTATCCATGTGCCATGTTGATTTCCTGCACCCATTAGCTCGTCATTTAGCATTAGGTATATCTCCTAATGCTGTCCCCGCACCCCCCACCCCCCACCCCAATCGGGAGTGTGATGTTCCCCTTCCTGTGTCCATGAGTTCTCATTGTTCAATTCCCACCTATGAGTGAGAACATGCGGTGTTTGGTTTTTTGTCCTTGTGATAGTTTACTGAGAATGATGTTTTCCAGTTTCATCCATGTCCCTACAAAGGACATGAAGTCATCATTTTTTATGGCTGCATAGTATTCCATGGTGTATATGTGCCACATTTTCTTAATCCAGTCTATTGTTGTTGGACATTTGGGTTGGTTCCAAGTCTTTGCTATTGTGAATAGTGCCGCAATAAACATACGTGTGCATGTGTCTTTATAGCAGCATGATTTATACTCCTTTGGGTATATACCCAGTAATGGGATGGCTGGGTCAAATGGTATTTCTAGTTCTAGATCCCTGAGGAATGGCCACACTGACTTCCACAATGGTTGAACTAGTTTACAGTCCCACCAACAGTGTAAAAGTGTTCCTATTTCTCCACATCCTCTCCAGCACCTGTTGTTTCCTGATTTTTTAATGATGGCCATTCTAACTGGTGTGAGATGGTATCTCACTGTGGTTTTGATTTGCATTTCTCTGATGGCCAGTGATGATGAGCATTTCTTCATGTGTTTTCTGGCTGCATAAATGTCTTCTTTTGAGAAGTGTCTGTTCATGTCCTTTGCCCACTTTTTGATGGGGTTGTTTGTTTTTTTCTTGTAAAGAGCCCGCATCGCCAAGTCAATCCTAAGCCAAAAGAACAAAGCTGGAGGCATCACGCTACCTGACTTCAAACTATACTACAAGGCTACAGTAACCAAAACAGCATGGTACTGGTACCACAACAGAGATATAGATCAATGGAACAGAACAGAGCCCTCAGAAATGATGCCACATATCTACAACTATTTGATCTTTGACAAACCTGACAAAAACAAGAAATGGGGAAAGGATTCCCTATTTAATAAATGGTGCTGGGAAAACTGGCTAGCCATATGTAGAAAGCTGCAACTGGATCCCTTCCTTACACCTTATACAAAAATTAATTCAAGTTGGATTAAAGACTTAAATGTTAGACCTAAAACCATTAAAATCCTACAAGAAAACCTAGGCAATACCATTCAGGCCATAGGCGTGGGCAAGGACTTCATGTCTAAAACACCAAAAGCAATGGCAACAAAAGCCAAAATTGACAAATGGGATCTCATTAAACTAAAGAGCTTCTGCACAGCAAAAGAAACTACCATCAGAGTGAACAGGCAACCTACAGAATGGGAGAAAATTTTTGCAACCTACTCATCTGACAAAGGGCTAATATCCAGAATCTACAATGAAGTCATATCTATTAAGAATGCCAAATTTATAGTTAAAAACTTTTCAACAATGAAACTTGCAGATTAAGATGGCTTT
>NW_026652281.1:98467023-98541561 GCF_009828535.3 Hylobates moloch
CCAAAGTGCTGGGATTACAGGTGTGAGCCACTGCACCTGGCCTTCTAGACATTTTTTAAAGCATTCTCTCTCTGTGTGTATCTGCCTATGCAAAGATACTTTAATAAAATAAAAATTACATGTAAATTATTTATGTTATCATTTTAAAAATTAATAATGTTCTGAAGTTCTTTCTTTGCCCATGCATTTGTATTTACTTATGTTTAGTTTATGTTTAGAATTATTCAGGTTCTCTAATGTATGGAGGTACCGTAATATATTTAACCACTGTCCTCGTTGATAATAACATTTCCGACATTTTTGACACTAAATTTTACACTGAACATCTTTTACATATAATATGTACTTAAATGAAAAATTTGAAGGATAGATTCCCCAGAAATGGACTTGGTGGGTGAAATGCGATTAATTTTAAAAAAATTCAACTTTTTTTTTAGACTCAGGGGGTACATGTGCAGGCTTGTTATGTGAGTGTATATATGTGTGTGTGTGTGTATATATATATATATATATATATATATATATAGTAAAAGGTTGGGTGTGGTGGCTCATGTCAGCAATCCCAACACTTTGGAAGACCAAAGCGGGCAGATCGCTTCAACCCAGGAGTTCAAGACCAGCCTGGGCAACACAGCAAAACCCTGTCTCTGCAAAAAATACAAAAATTTAGCTGAGTGTGGTGTTGCACATCTGTAGTCCTAGTGTTTCTGGAATTGGTGGGTTCTTGGTCTCACTGACTTCAAGAATGAAGCCGCGGACCCTCGCGGTGAGTGTTATCGTTCTAAAGGCGGCGTGTCCGGAGTTTGTTCCTTCTGATGTTCGGATATGTTTGGAGTTTCTTCCCTCTGGTGGGTTCGTGGTCTCGCTGGCTCAGGAGTGAAGCTGCAGACCTTCATGGTGAGTGTTACAGCTCTTAAGGCGGCACATCTGGAGTTGTTCATTCCTCCCAGTGGGCTCGTGGTCTCGCTGGCTTCAGGAGTGAAGCTGCAGACCTTCGCAGTGAGTGTTATAGCTCATAAAAGCAGTGTGGACCCAAAGAGTGAGCAGTAGCAAGGTTTATTGCAAAGAGTGAAAGAACAAAGCTTCCACAGGGTGGAAGGGGACCCGAGCGGGTTGCCGCTGCTGGCTCGGGCAGCCTGCTTTTATTCTGTTATCTGGCCACACCCACGTCCTGCTGATTGGTAGAGCAGAGGGGTCTGTTCTGACAGGGCGCTGATTGGTGCGTTTACCATCCGTGAGCTAGACATCAAAGTTCTCCATGTCCCCATCAGATCAGTTAGATACAGAGTATCCACACAAAGGTTCTCCAAGGCCCCATCAGAGCAGCCAGACACAGAGTGTCAATTGGTGCATCCACAAACCTCGAGCCAGACACAGGGTGCTGATTCGTGTGTTTACAATCCCTGAGCTAGACATAAAGGTTCTCCACATCTCCACCAGACTCAGGAGCCCAGCTGGCTTCACCCAGTGGGTCCCACACCAGGACTGCAGGTGGAGCTGCCTGCCAGTCCCATGCCGTGTGCTTGCACTCCTCAGCCCTTGGATGGTCGTCGGGGAGGCTTGGGCTGCACAGGAGCCCATGGAGGGGGTGGGAGGCTCAGGCATGGCAGGCTGCAGGTCCCGAGCCCTGCCCCGTGGGAAGGCAGCTAAGGCCTGGTGAGAAATTGAGTGCAGCGCCAGTCGGCTGGCACTGTTGGGGGACCCAGTACACCCTCCGCAGCTGCTGGCCTGGGTGCTAAGTCCCTCATTGCCCGGGGCTGGCCAGCTGCTGGGTGCTAAGCCCCTCATTGCCCGGGGCCGGCCGGCTGCTCTGAGTGGGAGGGAGCCTGCCAAGCCCATGCCCACCCGGAACTCCAGCCAGCCTGCAAGCGCCACACGCAGCCCCGGTTCCCGCGTGTGCCTCTCCTTCCACACCTCCCTGCAAGCTGAGGGAGCCGGCTCCTGCCTTGGCCAGCCCAGAAAGGGGCTCCCACAGTGCAGCAGTGGGCTGAAGGGCTCCTCAAGTGCTGCCAAAGTGGGAGCCCAGGCAGAGGAGGCACTGAGAGCAAGTGAGAGCTGTGAGGACTGCCAGCATACTGTCACCTCTCACTAGCTACGTGGGGGGCTGAAGTGGGAGGATCGCTTGAGCTTGGGAAGTTGAGATGACAGTGAGCTGAGATCATGCCATTGCACTCCAGCCTGGGTGACAGAGTGAGACCCTGTCTCAAAAATAAAATGAAATAAAAATAAAAGTGGAATAAAACAAGCTGAAATCTTAAATTACCAATAGAAAGGGTGAGGGGAAGGGCAAAGAATGCATAAATGTGCAATAAAGATAGCTAATGTACAATTGAAAAAAAAGCTCAACTTTACTTAATTATTTAAACATACTGGGGAGTGCCTACTATAAATGACATACTATGAATTTCTAGGGTCCAGTGAAGAGCTAAATATGGCTGGTATTGTCATCAAATGTAAAAACCTATTATAGAATATAAACCCATAAATAATTATGATTACAAAGATTTTATGCAAAAGGTACATTCATGAAGACATAAATATGATTCAAATTTTGCCTGGTTTAAGAAGTAATTTCATAACAGCTATAGTCTATTTTTATATTTATATTATTTTTATTTTTTCCATTATGTTTAATAATTTTCAGTACTCATTCTCCCCAATTAACAGTGTCATACATTCTATCATTTGTGTGGCATTTCATAGTATTTTATCTCACTGAACTTCCTTTTTGTTATTTGAGCCCATTTTTCTACCACTTGCAATGGTTACTCCCTTAGTGAAAACTAATTATAGAGAATAAAAATGTTATAGAAAATAAAAGAGTTAAAGAAGCATCAAAATCACTATGAGAAATTTGAATACACATAAGAAGCAAAGTTTAAACAAACAATACTGAAAAAGTATTTAAATTTATCAAATTACCACCATAATGCCACCAAGTGTAAACAGCGTAAACAGCATGCAATCATTTTGTTGTTTTGTATTAACAAACAGCTTGGGATTCTAAATAAATTATGAATAAAACCAAAGTACACCAACTTAATTTGTGTTATTACAAATTTTTCTAATTAGACTATAAGTCTGTTAAGATTTTATGTTGTTTTATGTCAATTTTATAGCCTCCTTGCTGGTCTGCTGGTCTAGGGGTTAGGATTTGGCATTCTCTGTGTCAATTTTGCATGATTTCAGCTGGGATAAAATGAATTCACATTGTATATCTAACTAAAATCTACCACCAGAAGAAATTTCAATAATTGTGGAAGTATAGAAACACAGACTTAAACTCCCACACAATAATAATGGGAGATTTTAACACCCCACTGTGAACATCAGACAGATCAACGACATAGAAAGTTAACAAGGATACACAGGAATTGAACTCAGCTCTGCACCAAGTGGACCTAATAGCCATCTACAGAACTCTCCACCCCAAAGCAAAAGAATATACTTTTTCTTCGGCACCATACACCTATTCCAAAATTGACCACATAGTTGGAAGTAAAGCTCTCCTCAGCAAATGTAAAAGAACAGAAATTATAACAAACTGTCTCTCAGACCACAGTGCAATCAAACTAGAACTCAGGATTAAGAAACTCACTCAAAACTGCTCAACTACATGGAAACTGAACAACCTGCTCCTGAATGACTACTGGGTACATAACGAAATGAAGGCAGAAATAAAGATGTTCTTTGAAACCAACGAGAACAAAGACACAACATACCAGAATCTCTGGGACACATTCAAAGCAGTGTGTAGAGGGAAATTTATAGCACTAAATGCCCACAAGAGAAAGCAGGAAAGATCCAAAATTGACACCCTAACATCACAAAAGAAAGAACTAGAAAATCAAGAGCAAACACATTCAAAAGCTAGCAGAAGGCAAGAAAAAACTAAAATCAGAGCAGAACTGAAGGAAATAGAGACACAAAAAACCCTTCAAAAAATGAATGAATCCAGGAGCTGGTTTTTCGAAAAGATCAACAAAATTGATAGACCGCTAGCAAGACTAATACAGAAGAAAAGAGAGAAGAATCAGATAGATGCAATAAAAAATGATAAAGGGGATACCACCACCGATCCCACAGAAATACAATCTACCATCAGAGAATACTACAAACACCTCTAAACAAACTAGAAAATCTAGAAGAAATGGATAAATTCCTCGACAAATACACCCTCCCAAGACTAAACCAGGAAGAAAAATCTCTGAATAGACCAATAACAGGCTCTGAAATTGTGGCAATAATCAATAGCTTACCAACCAAAAAGAGTCCAGGACCTGATGGATTCACAGCTGAATCCTACCAGAGGTACAAGGAGGAACTGGTACCATTCCTTCTGAAACGATTCCAATCAATAGAAAAAGAGGGAATCCTCCCTAACACATTTTATGAGGCCAGCATCATCCTGATACCAAAGCCTGGCAGAGACACAATCAAAAAAGAGAATTTCAGACCAATATCCTTGATGAACATCATTGATGCAAAAATCCTGTTCAAATCCTGGCAAACCGAATCCAGCAGCTCATCAAAAAGCTTTATACACCATGATCAAGTGGGCTTCATCCCTGGGATGCAAGGCTGGTTCAACATACACAAATCAATAAACGTAATGCAGCATATAAACAGAACCAAAGACAAAAACCACATGATTATCTCAATAGATGCAGAAAAGGCCTTTGACAAAATTCAACAACCTTCAGGCTAAAAACTCTCAATAAATTAGGTATTGATGGGACGTATCTCAAAATAATAAGAGCTATCTATGACAAACCCACAGCCAATATCATACTGAATGGGCAAAAACTGGAAGCATTCCCTTTGAAAACTGGCACAAGACAGGGATGCCCTCTCTCACCACTCCTATTCAACATAGTGCTGGAAGTTCTGGCCAGGGCAATCAGGCAGGAGAAGGAAATAAAGGGTATTCAATTAGGAAAAGAGGAAGTCAAATTGTCCCTGTTTGCAGATGATATGATTGTATATCTAGAAAACCCCATTGTCTCAGCCCAAAATCTCCTCAAGCTGATAAGCAACTTCAGCAAAGTCTCAGGATACAAAATCAATGTACAAAGATCACAAGCATTCTTGTACACCAATAACAGACAAACAGAGAGCCAAATCATGAGTGAACTCCCATTCACAATTGCTTCAAAGAGAATAAAATACCTAGGAGTCCAACTTACAAGGGATGTGAAGGACCTCTTCAAGGAGAACTACAAACCACTGCTCAATGAAATAAAAGAGGATACAAACAAATGGAAGAACATTCCATGCTCATGGGTTGGGAGAATCAATATCGTGAAAATGGCCATACTGCCCAAGGTAATTTATAGATTCAATGCCATCCCCATCAAGCTACCAATGACTTTCTTCACAGGATTAGAAAAAACCACTTTAAAGTTCATGTGGAACCAAAAAAGAGCCCATATCGCCAAGTCAATCCTAAGTCAAAATGGAGGCATCACGCTACCTGACTTCAAACTATACTACAAGGCTACAGTAACCAAAACAGCATGGTACTGGTACCACAACAGAGACATAGATCAATGGAACAGAACAGAGCCCTCAGAAATAATGCCCCATATCTACAACTATCTGATCTTTGACAAACCTGACAAAAACAAGCAATGGGAAAAGGATTCCCTATTTAATAAATGGTGCTGGGAAAACTGGCTAGTCAGATGTAGAAAGCTGAAACTGGATCCCTTCCTTACACCTTATACAAAAATTAATTCAAGATGGAGTAAACACTCACATGTTAGACCTAAAACCATAAAAACCCTAGAAGAAAACCTAGGCAATACCATTCAGGACATAGGCGTGGGCAAGCACTTCATGTCTAAAACACCAAAAGCAATGGCAACAAAAGCCAAAATTGACAAATGGGATCTAATTAAACAGCTTCTGCACAGCAAAAGAAACTACCATCAGAGTGAACAGGCAACCTATAGAATGGGAGAAAATTTTTGCAACCTACTCATCTGACAAAGGGCTAATATCCAGAATCTACAATGAACTCAAACAAATTTACAAGAAAAATACAAACAACCCCATCAAAAGGTGGGCGAAGGACATGAACAGATGCTTCTCAAAAGAAGACATTTATGCAGCCAAAAAACAATGAAAAAATGCTCATCATCACTGGCCATCAGAGAAATGCAAATCAAAACCACAATGAGATACCATCTCACACCAGTTAGAATGGCCATCATTCAAAAGTCAGGAAACAACAGGTGCTGGAGAGGATGTGGAGAAATAGGAACACTTGTACACTGTTGGGGGGACTGTAAACTAGTTCAACCATTATGGAAGTCAGTGTGGCCATTCCTCAGGGATCTAGAACTAGAAATACCATTTGACCCAGCCATCCCATTACTGGGTATATACCCAAAGGACTATAAATCATGCTGCTATAAAGACACATGCACACGTATGTTTATTGTGGCACTATTCACAATAGCAAAGACTTGGAACCAACCCAAATGTCCAACAACGATAGACTGGATTAAGAAAATGAGGCACATATACACCATGGAATACTATGCAGCCATAAAAAATGATGAGTTCATGTCCTTTGTAGGGACCTGGATGAAACTGGAAACCATCATTCTCAGTAAACTATCGCAAGGACAAAAAACCAAACACCGCATGTTCTCACTCATAGGTGGGAATTGAACAATGAGAACACATGGACACAGGAAGGGGACATCACACTCGGGACTGTTGTGGGCTGGGGGGAGGGACAGCATTAGGAGACATACCTAATGCTAAATGACGAGTTAATGGGTGCAGCACACCAACATGGCACATGGATACATATGTAATAAACCTGCACATTGTGCACATGTATCCTATAACTTAAAGTATAATAAGAAAAAAGAAATGTAGATATATCAAAATATATTACTGAAAAAATACATTCTCTAATTCTACACAGATGCAGCTTAAGATGAGGAGCATGTATTCTGTATGTAGGTGGGAGGATGGGATAGATGGCACAAAATCCTCAAAAAGATGGCAGATGAACTGAGTCTAAAAAGATGATTTTTTCCTAGGTAGATAAAAGGTTATATCCAAGACCGACGAATAAAGTTTGGAAGCAAAAATATAGTAACGAATTTAAGTAGAGAATGGAAGTTGTTATGGCAAAGGTGAGTAAGTGGGAATCTTAGATTGTGGAGTTAAAGAAAATGGGAAGTCAGTGAAGTACTTTGAGAAGAGGAATAAATAAAACATATTTAAATGTTAAAGGAAGGAAAAAAAGACGAGCACAGTTTCAAGAGGAAGAGATGCCCTACCAGATACATGCATCTTCTCTGTGGTATCAATTAGCAATCTTGATATATGGTCTTAACTAGGGCCATACACTTAGCCTGTCTCCTTTGTCAACATCAGTCCAGTGAAAAGGCGAAAATGTCAAATTCTGTGATGAAAATGTGGTCCTTTTCCTGAGATTAGTTCATATGAGCTGACAATCCATCACTCTGCATCCATTTTAGAAATGACTGGAAATTATTCTGCTGGGAGAAGCTTGGATGAAGAATTGGTTTTGGGATGCTGGTGCCTGCCCCTTACAACCAGGCATCCCTTTTCAAATCCTGGTTGCCATAACAACCAGACAGCACTTTTGGTCCCAAACACAACAGATTCGTTTATGGTGATGATTATTATTAGTCAGTTTGCACTCCAGGCAGAAATCTGATTTAGTTTCCCTGAGGAGACTCACCATATGACATGCAAAATGTCAGAGAGAGAATAATACAAACTAGAAGTTTGGAAGTGCTATGAAATAAAACACGTATGGGGAAAATGGGCCTTGTGAGCCCTTTATTATTTTTAAATGAAAAGTTGTCAGATTATTCAGTTCAAAGTGTGATGTTAACTGTGTCATGCCTGTGAGCTACATAATAGTTATTGTGAAGGCTGTGCCTGTAGATTATCTATTATGGCATGTTTGCTACAATGTGACACCTGAGAAGTTTGAAGGTGCATGAATTTTTGACATTATGCTGTAGAACTATTGATGGAAGCTGAAAATACATAAAGAACGAGGTGTTTTCTCTAGTACACCAGTCACAATGAGATATGTACCTAGTTTCCTTGCACAGTTTAAGAATGGGAGAAAAGCAATTTCCCTCCCAGAATACAAGCGATCACAGTGATTATGAACAAGGTGTCCAGCTCCAAATGTACTGCTTCTGAAAAGTAGAATTTAAGCAGTTTCCTTCCCAGTCAAACTTAGCCAAACCGTTATTTTAACCTTTAATGAGGTTTGACCTTCAGGCTAAATCAGAAGAAGAAAACTTTTTGGAATCTCTTGTGTGGAAAAATAAAATTGCATCTGCTGTTCAAGCTAACTATTTCTTTGTGGCATGTTTATCAGTAATATGCCCCTGACCAGAAAAATTATGTCCTTGAACCAGGGATATAAAATGATACTATTAAGGGAGCCAAGCCAAGTCTGGTCAAAGAAAGCCATTTATTTTCACTGACCCAGCTGGTCAAGTGAATTTAAGTTCAGCAGCTTGGCTCACTTGAGAATCAAGCACTGCCATCATGCCTGTAATTACAGCATGAAAGTGATTTCCAGGAATGAATAGTGCAAAGGAAACAGACTTTCCCTGGCAACACTATATTTGGGTATGGGAGTGCTGGAAAGGTAAAAAGGAAGCATATATTTTTATGTGATTCATCTAATAAAAGCAACTTCCATTTGTATCAATCAGTTTTTTAATATGTAACAAACCATCCCAAACTTAGTGAATTAACATAATAAACATTAATTATTTGCTTGGAATTCTATAAATTGGCTGGGAAGTTCTAGGCTGGGCCAGCTCATGTAGGGCTGAACAGTTCAGGATGGCTGGGCTTAAATATATGGAAACGTCAGCTGGGACTATTGGGCGAGCTAAGATAAATGGGGCCTTACTTCATGTAGTTTCTCATCTTCCAGGAGGCTACCTGGAGCTTCTTCACATGATTGTTGAAGAGTTCCCAGCATGAAGAGTGGGCAAACTCCAATGCAGAGCAATTTTCAACTTCTTCTTCAGTCATGTTTACTATGATATATAATGGTAGAAGTAAGTCGTATTGCCAAGTCAAAATTCAAAAGATGGGGAAATAATCTCTTGATAAGAGGTACAGCAAAGAATTTGTGGATTTCTTTTCCAATGCACTACAGCATTCTTACTGTAATTGGAGATTACCAAATTGCTGCTGTGCTTTAGCATATTTTAGTTTGGATATTTTTTCTCTTTAAAGAATGTTTCCAAATGCATTTAAGGGTGAAAACAGTAGTAGCAAATTTAGCAAGGTTGAACACAGAGTTATTACTGCTTCCATAAGATCTCAATTGCATGATTTGTAAATTGAGCAACCGAGTAAGTAGAATTAGCTGAGTTTATCTTGATTATTTTATTTCGTCTTATTGTTCTTTATAACATAAAATAATTCTGTGATCTGATTTATTTCCATCACATTGGCCAACTGTTGGGTGGCGCAGAAACGTAAGGTACCACAAGATGGCGACAGTCCCGGGTTCTTTCTCCCTCTCCCCACCTGACGCAATGTTAAACCCGCCAAGAAAGACCCAATAAGAAAATAACACCTCCCGCTCCCCCGGCTCATCCCCAGGCCCGCCCCCCAGACCCAATCATCCATACCCACGTAGTCCTAAGGGATATAAATATCCCATCCCAACAACAGCACTCTCTCTCTCTCTGCGTGACCTGACCTGACTCTGCTAATAAAGATCTCTTGACTGCGTTTGGCGTGCTCTGGGTCTGCCTTTACTCTTTCATTGGTGCCGTGACTTGGATCGGGACTCCCCACCCTTCAGTGGGATCCCGATCCTTTTCGAGGCCCAACCCAGAGCCCAAACCAGTCTTCACCCATTTTCCTGTTCGCCGACCTCTCCGCACAACACCGGCCTCATTTCGGTAAGTCTTCCCCTCTGGGGCCTACCTTTCAGGCAGACCGTTAACATAGCTCTTTGATCCCCACCCTAGCCGCTCTCAAAACAGACATGGCTCGCCGAGGGCCCTTAAGGCCACGGTGGATCCCAAGTTACCCAACCCAGTCTCGGCCTCCAGGGAACTGAGTTTTCTCCCTCTCACTCGCCCGGCCTCGGCCCCTCCTCCTCACTAAAATCCTGGTACCAGGTAGCCCACAGCCCTCGGCCTTCCAAAGGCCCATCAGTCCTTCCGTTTTGGTGACGATCAACTCGGAAGCTCTGACTCACCACACGGTCGATTGGCTAGTAGGGGACGCCCTACCTAGCCCGACGCCGTATATTCCCCTCCTCTCATAATGGGAGGCTCTGCATCCCTGCCGGCCGACTCCCCTTTACAATGTCTCTTAAACAACCTATCTGCTCTAGGCCTCACCTCAGATATCAAGCCTAGACGCTTAAACTCTGCACTCAAAATTGGCCCACTTATCCCTTAGAAAACCAAAACAAATGGCCTGCATACAGGTCCCTTGATCCCAATCTCCTTCAAGATCTCTACAACTATTGTGAGCGAACAGGAAAATGGGTAGAGATCCCATATATTCACGGCTTCTTCCTCCTACGGGACAGACCTAACCTCTGCCTCCCTTGCGAACCCCAACAGCTCCTTGCCGCTCTTAAACTGCCAACCCCTCCCTCTGCCCCCGACTTCAACCCAGCCGACGAGCCCCCCCCCATACCACCACCCTCTGCCTCACCTTCCGGCTGCCACCCTTCTGGCCACCACCCTCCCTAACTCGCCCCCCCTTCCTCCACTTCCTCCTCGTCACTTCTGCTGGCCTCTCCCCCCACCCCCTGTCATTTAGCCCTCCCAACACCCGCTTGAGATCTCACCATCCCATTCTCGTCCCCCCTTAGAGAAGTAGCTGGAGCAGAAGGTATCGTCTGAGTCCACGTTCCTTCTCCATAGCTGACTTATCCCAAATCGAAAAACGCTTAGGTTCCTACACCTCCGATTCCGCTTCCTACCTTAAGGAATTTCAGTACCTTCTCCAAGCTTACAGCCTCACCTTCCCATGACATCTACATAGTCCTCTCCAACACCCTTCTCCCTGAGGAGCGTAGACGAGTCTGGGAACAGGCTCGCACTTATGCAGACGAGGTTCACCAAACGACCCCAGCCTTGCCACTGGGGGTGCAGGCAGTGCCCGAGCGAGAGCCTAACTGGGACTATAACATCCAAAATGGAGTAGCAGCCAGAGACCATTTTGCTACCTGCCTAATGGCTGGACTACGCAAAGCAGGCCAAAAGGCAGTTAATTTTGAAAAACTCCATGAAATAATACAAGACAAACATGAAAACCCATCCGCCTTTCTAGACCGCCTTACAAAGGCACTCCAACAATACACCAACATAGACCCAGAAACCCCCGATGGTAGACAACTCCTCATGTCCCATTTCTTTGCACAAAGTTTTCCCGACATCAGACAAAAACTAAAGAAGTTAGTTAGACAGAGGCCCCTTCACCCCTCAATCCGAGATATTGGCAATGGCATTCAAGGTTTATCATAACCGGGATGAGAAAGCAAAGAGGTAAAAATACCAATTATTAGCACAAGCCCTCCAGGCCTCTCCTCGGCCCGCGTCATGGTCGCACGGCCATAAATCCTCCAGTCATCCGCCTCACTGTCAGCCCCCTGGGCCCTGTTTTAAATGTGGAAAAGAAGATCATTGGGTCCAAGAGTGCCCAAATCCCAGGCCCCCTCCTCGGCTGTGTCCTAAATGCCACCAGCCTGGCCACTGGGCCGTAAACTGTCCTGGCTCCCGAAGGGAAGCTGGGCCAGCCCCCAGCCCCACTCCCGACCTCTTAGGACTGGCCATCGAAGACTGAGGGGGCCTTGGGACTCCTTTCCCGACACAACTTATCACCACACAGGAGCCCAGGGTCTCTCTAATGGTGGATGGACGCCTCATCACATTCCTCCTTGACACCGGAGCTACCTTCTCGGTTTTGAGGGAATTCTGGGGTGTCACTTCCCTTTTTGGATCTCCTATAGTCGGGGTTGGAGGCCAAACCATACGTCCGAGAGCCACCCCTCCTCTCTCCTGCACCTTCTCCGGCCACATATTTTCTCACCGGTTCCTAGTCATGCCCCAATGCCCCCTTCCCCTACTAGGAAGGGATATCCTCTCTAAATTCAAAACCTCCATCACGTTTAACCCAACCACCCTCCCCAGATCCACCCCACTCGTTGCTTTAGTAGCTGACTCCATACACCAGGCTCCCGCCCCTGCTCTGCCTTCACTCCCAACAGGTGTCAATCCCATGGTTTGGGACACCACCACTCCCTCATTGGCTTCATGCGCCCCCATACAAATATTCCTCAAAGATCCACATCACTTTCCCAGTCAACCCCAATACCCTCTCCCCACCTCCAGCCTGAGGGGATTACAACCAGTTATCTCAGACCTCTTTGAGAAAAGGGTTCCTTAGACCAACTCATTCACCATATAACACTCCTATCCTAGCAGTCAAAAAATCCAATGGTACGTTCCCCCTCGTCCAAGACCTCAGACTTATCAACGAGGCCATAAAACCCATTCACCCACTAGTTCCCAACCCCTATACCCTCTTAGCCTCCATTCCCCCCAACGCCACATATTTTTCAGTAGTAGATCTTAAAGATGCCTTCTTCACAATCCCCCTCTCTCCTCAATCGCAAGACCTTTTTGCCTTCACCTGGACTGACCCAGACACCCAACAATCACAACAACTCACATGGACAGTCCTCCCTCAAGGGTTCAGAGATAGCCCCCATATCTTTGGTCAAACTCTTGCCTCAGACTTAAAACAACTAAATCTTCCCCAGTCAAACCTCCTCCAATAGGTAGATGATCTCCTCTTATGTAGTCCATCTCTAGTTGCCTCCGAAACCGACACCACTTCCCTACTCAACTTCCTCACAGACAAAGGCTACCGGGTGTCCCCCCAAAAGGTCCAACTCTCACTAACACAAGTAACTTATTTGGGAGTCCTTCTTTCTCATGACTCAAAGGCCATCACCCTAGACCGCAAGTGCTTCATCAGAGGCCTCCCCATCCCTAAGACAAAACAAGAAATACTCTCTTTCCTAGCATTAGCTGGTTACTTTAGAACCTGGATTCCTAACTACTCTTTACTAGCAAAACCACTTTATGACCTCTCCTGGGGACCCCCGTCCGAGCCTGTAGAAGCCACAGTCAAACAGCCCTTTCAGTTACTCCAACAGGCACTAATAAAGGCTCCAGCCTTACATCTTCCAAACCTACAGAGGCCTTTCATTTTATACGTACACGAACACCATGGCCTGGCCTTAGGAGTCTTAGGACAATTACAGGGACCCACTTTGGCTGCAGTCGCATACCTGTCCAAACAGCTCAACCCCACTGTACGAGGGTGGGCCCCCTGCCTCCACGCCCTGGCAGCAGCCTATTTACTACTTCTAGAATCAAAAAAGCTCACATTCGGGGTGGCAGTCATCATTACCTCCCCCACCAACTCAAAGATCTCCTCACATACAAGAGCCTACAAACCCTTCCCCCTTGCCGCATACTGTCACTCCTAGTTTCCTTCTTACATGATCCCACTGTGTCCTTCCAAACATGTGCACCCCTCAACCCCACCACCCTCCTGCCTACCTCTCAACACCCCCCTCTACACAACTGCATTGAAATTCTAGAATCCCTTCTACCCTGTCCAACCCACATCACCAAAGGCCCCTTAGACCATCCCGACCACATGTGGTTCACAGACGGCAGTTCTTTTACACGTAATGGACAGCGCCTCGCAGGGTATGCCGTAGTGTCCCTAACAAAAACCATCGAGGCAAAATCTCTGCCACCTAATACCACAAATCAGCAAGCTGAACTCATCGCAGCCACTCGAGCATTTGAATTAGCAGCAGACACCTCACTTACACTATATACTGATTCCAAATACGTTTTCCACATCCTTCTCTCTCATTCAGCCATTTGGAAGGAAGGAGGACTCCTGACAACCAAAGGAACATCTATTACTGCCACCCTCATCACTCACCTCCTCCAAGCTTCCTTACTTCCTACTAAAATAGGCATCACTCACTGCAAGTCCCACCAAATTGACTCATCCCCAGTGACACAAGGTAACAACAAAGCAGATCAGGAGGCCAGACAGGCAGCTTTATCAACTCTACCCCCCCACTCTCATGTTAACCATAGACGAGCCATCAAGCCCTTTACAACTCACGCAGCCACCGCCAACACAGTCGCCTAACCTCTCAAAACACGCCCTCTTCTAGTACCTTCACTCTATTTTCCACACAAATCCTCAAACACTGAAAACCTTCCTCAACTCCTTCTTCACCCTAGATTCCTCTGACCTACAATTCCTTAAACAGCTCACATCTGCCTGCCCCATCTGTCAACGAACAAACCCACAAACTCCCTTAAGGCCAGGACTCTTCCCAACCCATCAGGACAGAGGACACATTCCAGGCAGTGATTGGCAACTTGATTTTACTCACATGCCCTCCATAAAAAAAATTAATTACCTTTTAGTTCTCGTTGACACCTTCTCTGGATGGGTTGAGGCTTTCCCAACCACCAATAAAAAGGCAAGTACCATCGCCTCAATCCTCCTATCAGAAATCATTCCGAAGTTCGGAATCCCCACATCCCTCCAAACTGACAATGGTCCCGAATTTCCATCCTGTGTCTCACAAAATATAGCTGCTGCTCTTAACATCCTTTGGCATTTCCACATCCCCTATCACCCCCAATCCTCTGGAAAGGTTGAACGTACCAACCGTACACTCAAGGAAACCCTCACTAAACTGTCATTAGAACTCCATCTAGACTGGATAAAGTTACTCCCTACAGCCTTATTCAAACTCCGGGTCCTCCCAAAGAAGCCCACCCTTATATCCCCCTTTGAAGTCATGTACAGCCGCCCAGCACTTCCACCCGGCATTAATCCCACCTCCCCAACAGCCCCACAACACATAACTTCTCCCTCCTATCATTCATCCGCTGTGAACTATGGAAAAGACAGGAGTGTCTCCTGCCTGATGCCAGTAACACAGAAACCACCTTTCCCCTCACGCCAGGTGAATGGGTGTTTTACTTACTGCCCAGTCACACTCAGCCAATATCTTTGACCCCAAAATGGAAAGGGCCCCTCCAAATTGTGCTCTGCACTCCCACTGCTGCCAGACTCCAAGAATCTCCAGGACAACTAACCCCCTGGCTTCACATTTCCAGGTTGAAGCCGGCTACCAACCCGGATCCAACGAGGAGCCTACCTGCCTCACACCGTCCTACAAACTATACCTGCACACCCATACCAAACAACCCCCTCAAGATCCACATCTCCAAAACACCTCCTCTTCCCCCTATTCCAGAAACATAAACTTCATACTCTAGGCCCTCTCCTTCTGGCTCTCCGCCTCTTATATCCTCCTCCATGGACTTTCCTCCCCTAGCAGTCTCTCATCACAACCTTATTACCTATTCACTGTAAAAGAAACCTACAATGCTCACAGAAGGTCACACACAAATGTCATCAGCTACACTTGGTGCCCCATTAACGCATCCTCAGTTGATACCCAAGCAATGCCTGGTCCTACCCAGCACAAACCCTAACCATCACCCACACACTCAAAACTAATTTTCAACAAGTCTTGTCCCAAGTCAACGAGCACATCTCGCTAGGTGAGACCGAATTACAGTCACAACTACAATCACAATTACACTCACCAGTCAACACCATCCCCATACACTCCTCTTGGCAACTATTCCTCAATCAAGGACTACTTCTATTTAATGCCTCTCAAGTTCCCACTTCCGACTGCTTCAAATCCATCAATCCTCCCTCCCCGGCCCCTGTATACCTACCCACTCTAGTCTCTCAACTGACATTACTCTCCTTTTCCGAAGGCCTCCAGGCCTACCAGTTTGATCACCCTGAGTCCCTCAACAAAAACGAGCAATCTTTTTACTCATCATGCTCGGAATCTCTCTAACAACTTCTAGGCACAGGGTTAGGAGCCACTTCACTAGGATACAGTGTGTCCCAACTTTCAGACTTACAGCCCAATCCCTAGACATTTAACCAGCTTCTCCTTAGAAATTATCAACTTTTAGCTACCTGCGAAGACGAAGCAGGCTCCATAGACGGTCTCACAGCCTGCTAACGGCCCTTCAGTCAAACATCAGTCTTCGAAATGACAACAATACACCGATTCCAGCAGTTCCTCAACGATCTCTGCACTGACAGCTGGCTCATCGCTGATCCATCGTTACCGCTCGGATGGCTTAAGGCATTAGAAGATCTATATCTTCAAGGGACTTTCACGGACTACACCCCCCAAGAGGTGTTCACATATAGTGCCCTCCTCCTCGGACTTGTTCTCCTACTATACCCATCATACCCCGTGTCAAACCTCCCTAACAGCCCTCCCTAAAACTCTCCTTCCCTCTTACAATGCCCCCACTCAGCAGGAAGTAGCCAGACGAATCACGACTCACAACGCCCCTCAACCCTCTCTTAAAGAAAACAAAAGGGAGGACTGTTGGGTGGCGCAGACACGTAAGGTACCACAAGATGGCGACAGTCCCGGGTTCTTTCTCCCTCTCCCCACCTGACGCAATGTTAAACCCGCCAAGAAAGACCCAATAAGAAAATAACACCTCCCGCTCCCCCGGCTCATCCCCAGGCCCGCCCCCCAGACCCAATCATCGATACCCACGTAGCCCTAAGGGATATAAATATCCCATCCCAACAGCACTCTCTCTCTCTGCACGACCTGACCTGACTCTGCTAATAAAGATCTCTTGACTGCGTTTGGCGTGCTCTGGGTCCGCCTTTACTCTTTCACCAACTAGTTTGGCAGAATGCAAAAATGTCTCTGTATCTGCTAGGCACAAGTATGGAACATTTTCTTGCCCTAATTTGAGACTATCAATAAACATTTAGTATTTATCAATTTGTTGTATTCATGAAGGATATAAGACTACATATTCAAAAAATATAGAATTAAAACAAGATGTTGTCACCTAGTGTTAAAGTCACATATTCTGCATAAAAAATTACTCCAAACTTAGTGGGTTAAAACAACAATCGCTTATTATCTTTCACTGTTTCTGTAAGTCAGGATTTAGAAGTGACCCAGCTGAAAGGTTCTGGTTGATAGCCTTTGATGAATTTGTGTTCAGAATGTGGCTGGGGCTCAGGTCATTTCAAAGGTTTCTTATCCCACATACCTGAAACCTCAGTTGGGAGACACCAGCAGAGGATGGAACAGCTGGGGCCCCTGGGCATCTCTACCTCTACTGGTTTTTTCATAGGTTCTCTCCAGCATGGCATCTTTAGGGTGGCTGGATTTCTTATATGGAAGTTCAGGGCTTCAAAGTAATGTTTCCCAATAGGGAGATAGATGGAAATTGCATCTTCTAATCTATCCTTGAGATTCCCACAACTTAACTTCCTGTATATTCTATTAATCAAGCCAGTCACAAAAGTCCAACCAGATTCAAGGGGAGGGATGTGGACTCCAGTTCTTGATGGAAAAGTGACAAAGTTCTGTAAAGGTCATGTAGAACTGAAATTGATTAATTTTGGAAAACTACGCTCTAACGCATTTAGGGAAACTTTAAACGTTGCAATATGGACCTTTACTTTTCAGGAACATAGATATCACTCTTCCTTGAACATTTCAAGATCATGAACTTTGGGGGATTTTTGGTTTAACCAAAAGCAGAGGCTGAGAAAGGGGTTGAGTACAGGTATCTTATTTGGGAAATAATTCATAAGAAAGGTACTGAAGTGAAATAGGGAAGAAGAGAAACCAAAATAAAGATGGATATTATAGTAAGCCACTGCTGTGGATGACTAGAGCTTTCGGCCTTTCTAGAACATTCTGAGAAGACGTATGCACACTATCTCAGAGCTATGCATCTAGAGGAATAAAGGGTGGAACATGTATTAACTGGCATTGGTTAAATGGGATCCCAGGATCATTAATTCTCTTGCATTTTCTGCTTGCTTGTGTATGAGTGTCCCAAGTATCCTACAAAGGGTATTCAAGAAGCACTCAAGTAGAAAGTAAGAGATGTATGACACAGGTTCATGGTGAAGAGCTTTGGGTTGCTCTCAAGCCAGGCTGATGAAAGACTGTTTAGAACTGGTCAATGCAGCAGTGACTAGAGAAAGAGGTTAGGCTGGGATAATTTGTGCTTGGTAAGAATACATTCATTCAAGCCAAAGAGAATCAAATAGTGAGCACTTACTGTGTTCTGGCTACAGTTCTGAGCACTAGATGCCAGGATGAAAATCATAAAAATGTAGAACCTTTGTACACACTAGTGTGGTAAAGGTCCAAGTAAACAGATAATCACAGCACAATAAAATGAGCGCTAAGACAGAAGAATGCAAATGTGCTACTGGCGCAAGGAGAAGTGAAAAACAAGTGTGCCAAAAAAGAGCAGCTTTGGCTAGAAAAGCAATTTTATTTATTTTATTTGTAAAATTTTTTTGAGACGGAGTTTCGCTCTTGTTGCCCAGGCTGGATTGCAGTGGCACAATCTCAGCTCAGTACAACCCCCGCCTCCTGGATTCAAGTGATTCTCCTGCCTCAGGCCTCCCAAGTTGATGGGATTACAGATGCCCACCACCACGCCCAGCTAATTTTTTGTATTTTTAGTAGAGATGGGGTTTCATCATGTTGGCCAGGTTGGTCTCAAACTCCTGACCTCAGGTGATCCACCTGCCTAGGCCTCCCAAAGTGTAGGGATTACAGGCATGAGCCACCGTGCCCCGCCTTTCTTAAGCCTTTTTATAGGATAGGTGGTTGACTAAATCTTCAAAAAAGAGAAGCATTTTTCTTTTTTTTTTTTTTTTTTTTTTTTTTTGAGACAGAGTCTCACTCTGTCGCCCAGGCTGGAGTGCAGTGGCGCAATCTCAGCTCACTGCAAGCTCCGCCTCCCGGGTTCACGCTATTCTCCTGCCTCAGCCTCTCCGACTAGCTGGGACTACAGGCGCCGGCCACCACGCCCGGCTAATTTTTTGTATTTTTAGTAGAGATGGGGTTTCACTGTGGTCTCGATCTCCTGACCTCGTGATCCGCCCGCCTCGGCCTCCCAAAGTGCTGGGATTACAAGCGTGAGCCACCGCGCCCGGCGAGAAGCATTTTTCTAAATGGGAAATGGAAATGAAAGAAGGTATTCTAAATATACAGTAAAACAGGAAAAAATGTCATAAAGGTTATATATGAAGAAGTTAATTTCATTTATAAACCTCAGGACATAACCTTTATATATAAGTAAATCAATCCTCAATGAAATTAGTCATTTGGCGTGGGTCACACCACTTTTTAGTTGACAGTTCAGACAAAAACCCAGAAATCCTCTCCTCATTTAATTTTTGTTTTCTATTTTGTTAGACTTACACCATATTTATTTTTAATCATTTATTTAAAAACAAATATCATAGTCCATGGCACTTCTTTTTATGTTTTTTGGTGCTAATGTTTAACAAGAATCAATATTGCTTGCTTTGAGTTTTCTTTTTATTGGAGGAATTATAAAATCTAATCAGGAATTTACAGTGAAACTTTTTAACAGTGATCACTCATTATAAAATTGATTCCCCCAGGCAGAGGGAGCACAAAGTTCAATTTTTATTTTAGGCAGCTAAGTTAATGTAAAACATGCTTTTAAATTCCTGGATAAAATAGCAGACTTAGACAACCCAGAATTGATGTGTCTGACAGATGGGTTGGGATATGCCAAAAGAGACCTGGTAGAGACCCAGGGCTGGGGAACAGCAATTGGCACCTAAGGAAAAAAGTGTGAACAGGGTGAAATTGGCCTCTGATTCTGCCAGCAGTCAACACTTTAGGAAACCACTGAGGATAGTTTTCACAGGATTGCTCAAGTGTCTTACGCAAATAGTCAGAGAAAGGACATTTGTTAAGGTTTAAGAATGGATTTTCACATTGTCTGATATAGTTCAGCAATTTTCCAGAGAGACAGCTTCTGCTAGGTCAAATATGTGATTTCTCTAACCATTCTGTCTTTCTCCTTTTTTGGGTTAATGAATAGCTCACCTTTATAAAGGGCTCTGGAATGGACTAGCGAAAGATCTTTTTTGAGCTACAATGCTGGAAAATCACTTCGTCATTAAGGTCACTGTAGCCACAGTGAAAGTCCAGATGAAATCACCACTTTTCTTGCAGTCAGGTATAAGGGGGAGTCTTTCAGCAACTTCAATTTTGTTTTTTAAAAATATTTATATTTTGTTTTTTAAAACATTTAGCTATACAGTTTTGGAAAAGGAACGGTTGTTCTGAGAAGGGAAGGGCGGCATTCAGGCACTAGGAAAATAAAGAGGACATGGTGATGATGGACTCTATAAAGCAAAGGAAGAAAAGGGGAGCAAAAGAAAAGGGGAGCTGTATTAGTAAATGTAAAAGAGCATTCAATATAATGTGAAACACATAAGGATAACTGACAGTTACCACTTTTCAGGGGAACTAGTGGAGAGAAAATTTCCTATGCAGTAGAACAGGAACAAAGCGGGTAGAATAAACTTAAGCTTGTCTATTCTGAGTCTCTTTGGTAGAGTTTGTTTCCTGTCACACTAAAGAAGTGGAGGCAACTTAGTATCATGTTAAGCCTTCTCAGTCCTCAAAACCATAAACAAACTCCAAATTAGAGACTCAAAACATGGTCAGCTCTGAGCAGTTAAACACATGTTCAGGCCAGGCGCAGTGGCTCACCCCTGTAATCCCAGCACTTTGGGAGGCCGAGGCGGGAGGATCACGAGGTCAGGAGATCAAGACCATCCTGGCTAACATGGTGAAACCCCGTCTCTACTAAAAATACAAAAAATTAGCCGGGCGTGTTGGTGTGCGACTGCAGTCCCAGCTACTTGGGAGGCTGAGGCGGGAGAATGGTGTGAACCCAGGAGGCGGAGCTTGCAGTGAGCCAAGATCATGCCACTGCACTCCAGCCTGGGTGACAGAGCGAGACTCCGTCTCAAGCAAACAAACAAACAAACAAACAAACAAATGTTCAGAGCACCTCCTATGTCAACAAGGATGTACTGAATGACTGTTATGTCTTCAGGCATTTTGCTTGAGACTGAAATGAAAGGAACAATGAGTATGATATAGTCCTTACTTGCTTAAGGAACCACTTAGAAACAGGATACATTTTTCCATTCAAGATGGTAAATGTGATGATAAAAGTAACCAAATTTTCCAGAGGAATTTAGAGAAAGGAAGACCAGAGAGTATCTCACATTGATGGTGAGTTATAGGCTGAATCTTAAAGTGTCTGTTTAATTTGTCCAGATAAATAAAGTTAGGAAGGGCATTCCAGGGAGAGGGAAGAGCTAATGTTTGGAGCCAGGAAGGAGAGTGGTGTACATGGGGTTCTGTAACTACTCCAGCACCTTCGATGTAGCAGGAGCCAAGGAGGTGGGCAACTTGCCAGTCATGTCAAAATATATCAATTTCAGAATTTTATTCTATACACGTTGAGTATCCAGGTATTGCATTTCGATATGTGGATTCAGGGTCTTCATGTCTGGAGGTAGAAGGAGCAATCTGAAATCTACTATAATGATCCAAGTGAATAATTGGAATCAGAAATAAGGTAGTAAAGGTGAATGGATTTGAGGAGTATTTAAGACGACAACTTAACAATCAGATGTAATGGGTGAAGTTATATGAAGAATGAGGGTTAGTTAAGCACCCAGGGCAACGCTTGTATCAGGGAGATTAAATGACCACCAGAGTCTGCAGAGCTGGCAAAGCATTACAGCCAGACTCAAGGATGTAGGGACAAACTCATGAAGCACAACGCCAGAGACCCGACTGAAGTAATGGTTTCCAGCAAGGTGATGGGGCAACAGCTAAAAACCAAACTAAAAGATGTGCATGTCAGCGAGTGCCTACATGAAAAGATGGTAACTCAGGGCTAGCCAGCTTGTCCTAACCCCTCAAGGCCATCTTCAGTCCCATCCAAACCCACATCTATATCCAGTCACTCATAGCTGTTGGAAGGGATAAAACAAAATGGATGAAGAAAAACCCCAGACTCATACTTTACCTAGAATACTTTCAATCCATAATATTATGGATTTTGTTTGTAACAGATATTTTCCCCTACCATTAGAGCAGTATAACTGTTGTGAATCCAGAAAAGAGAGCCACAGCTAAGTTGTGAAAAGGTATCTGCTTCCCTACCTAAAGAAATAGGTAAGCTATTCACTCTCCTACAACTTCAGGGACCAAAGAAAAAAAATGAATGAGGAGGGGAGACTTTAATACCTGCTTCCTGATGGAAAGGAAGCTTTAGGCAGAAACTATTTCCGGGTAACTAATATTATAAAACACTTAGATTTACAATTGTTGTATTTTATATTTTTACATTTTATATACCTGAGTGTCTTCTGTAGTGTCCATAAACGGGGTTTCAGATAACTGAATTGGAAATCCAACAGTAAATCACCAATATTGCTGAACACTGGGCTAGACATTACAAGGAGAGAGAGGAGGATCCAGGTGTACTCGCTCTGTGTTTCAGGTCTGGCTACCTCCAGCATTTGACTTATTCTGACCCTCACCATCAGAATAAATAAGGGGAGTGTGCTACAGTACAGTTTGCCAGGCCCCAACCCATAGCTAATGAATCAGAATTTCTGGTGATGGGTCAGAATTTCCTGCTTTTAAATTAGCTTCTCTTGTGTGTCTGAAGCTCATCTCAATTTAGAATCACTGAAAGTGCTCTTAGCACACCCAAAACATCACCTGCAGGCATCACTTAAAACCCACTGGGCACTTGAACTGGAATCAAAGAATTGCTCCAGGCAGTTCTTCCTTCATCCACACAAATATCCTCATGAATCATCTCTCCTTCCTCCCTCGACAGATCCCCTTATTCTCCGTTTTTTTCCCTCGTCTAAGTTTTAATTTGATAATGAGACTTTTTTTGCCTGCATTCCTTCTCATCTGGCACCCCCTGTCCCTTAGTCCTGGGACAGTTCCAGGAACCAAAGGCAACCCATACTGAGATCCTGTCAGAGCACTGCCCCAACCCTGCCCCTGCAAGTCCTGCATGTCTTCTCCTTGACTTTGCAAATCAAAAGAAGAGAGATTTTCCTTTAATCTGACATTTTTATGACATGACTGAGCACTGAAATACCCATATAGAATGCAATCACAATTACTATGGCAGTAACATATGAATAAGTGGTAATATTTGGCTTCTAGTCCTAAGACTGGGAAAGAGAATACATGACCAGCTATGTGACCTTGAGGCAATTTAGGTTCTCAGGTACTTGTTTTAGTCATCTTTAAAGATGGATTAAAGCAAGATTTCTTTAAAGATGGGTTAAAGTGTTTACAAACATTGACAATATTCAAATTTGGGGCCAGATAATTCACTGTAATTGGGGTGGGGCCTGTCCTGTTCATTGTGAGATGTGACAACCAAAAATGTCTCCAGGCACTGTCAGATGTCTGCTAGGTGGGGAGCAAAATTGCCCACAGTGGAGAATCATTGGATTAAAGGTTCATACTCCAAGGATTCTTGAGATACTGAATGAGATAATAATGGAAATGTTGTGAAATTCTAATGGATTATATAAATTAAGGTGTTATTTTAATAAAGTACAGCACAAAGTGTTTATGAATTTGATGTACTTAAATCTAGCATTAATATGGTTCAAGCTATCACCTGATCTTTACAGGACATGAGTGATAATGATATGATACTTTTAAGGATGCATATCAAAGAGTTACACTAACTTGATTCTAAGCACACTCTGACCTTGGTTAATGTTCTAGGCAGAGAGAGCAAACCAAACACTTGCTCTGCCTTAAGAAATACCCCCATCATTCATTGGAGCTGGATGCATTTTATCTAACACTTCATGCATTTACAAATATGCACCAAAGTCACTAGGTGACTTCAGAATCAGTCACTAGTCAGTTTTTATGTTTCAACAATTGGAACGTATTTTAAATGAACAGTCCCTCTGAACTTATTGCCATTTCTATAATATTACTCAGTAAAACAAATGTGGGAATCCATAGTTTTAAACTTGCCATTTCCATTTAAAAATACTACAGCTAAAATAGCTAAGCAAATAGATTAAAACTAAAACTAAAACTTTATAAGGAGTTTTCTTCAAGGGAGAGAATCATATTTGAGTTTTCTTCCGTTTAGATTTATAAATTGCTCTTCCTTCTGAAAAGCATGAAAGTTTTTTCCTTTTTCTGCTCTCTCCTCCCCCATTGTCCTTCTCTCCCTACTCCACTCCCTAAACACAGCACACACACACACACACACACACACACACACACACACACACACTCTCTCTCTCTCTCTCTCTCTCTCCCCTTCACTCATTTTTCTTAACCAGTTCCCAGACAATAAGCATATACATTATGGCACTTACTTTGTTTCTAACTCTGGTAACAATATAGTTCAGTGCAAAAACCATAGCCCTTAGTCCTTGTAGCCATGAACCCATGTTCAAGGTCCTACTCTGCCTTTTGCCAACTGTGTGTTTGGAGGGGAAGTCACCATGTGACATCTTAGTTTCCTCATCTATAATGTGCGGACTTCAGTGTCTTTTTACAATACAGTCGTGAGTGCTGAATGAAGAGAACAACAGTTACCCTGGGTAAAACATATTCAATATTTTAAAAGACTTATCTCTTTCCACTTCTCATTCATTTTTTCCTTTGGTCCCTGAAGTTATCGTAGAGTGAACAGCTTGCCTATTATTTCCTTAGGTAGGTGAAGAGATAACTTTTCATCACCTAGCTATGGCTCTCTTTCTGTGATTCACAAGAGTTATACTTCTCTAATGGTAGAAGAAAATATTCATTACAAGCAAAATCCATAATGTTATGGATTGGAATTTCCACTGAGGAAAATTACTTTTTCAGGTAGATGAGGAGGTACCTTGTCATACTTTAGCTATGGCTTTCTTTTTCAGATTCTCAAGAATTATACTGCTCTAATGGTAGGGGAAAATGTCCATTACAAATACAATCCATAGTATTATGGATTGGAATTTCCCCTGGGGTAAATGATTGCAATTCATGCTTAGGTCAGCAAGAGTTACACTTAGTCTGATATCTCTAGCAGCACAGCATGAGACAGAAGCTTCTATGAGAGTACTTTGCTAGGAAGTAAGATCCCATAGACCAGAAATGAGAGATCGCTGGAAAGAGGAAAAGACAATTCAATGATTGTAAGTACTGTGTGGTGGCATGGGAAATTCATTTCAGGACCATTTTTTTTGGTGGGCACGGGTGAGAACTCTTTTCCCACATTGGTAGACATTTTCCTCCATGGTACTATAACTTTTCCACATTCTGGCTTATTTGCACACGTGAGCACCAAGGGAATTCCTGAGACATTCCTCACTGCAGGGACAACAGACATGTCCAGGAGGCAGCAAACATCTGCATGAAGCTGGTAAAAGACCACATAACTGCCCACTCCAGTGGCAATCAGCATAAATTAGAAGTGAGGACAAGAAGATCTTATGAGGCTACGTGCAGTGGCCTGTAATTCTAACACTCTAGGAGGCTGAGGTGGGAGGATCGCTTGATCTCAGAAGTTCTAGCCCAGACTGGGCAACATGGCGAAACTCTGTCTCAACAAAATATACAAAAATTAGCCAGGCATGGTGGCATGTGCCTGTAGTTTCAGCTACTCGGGAGGTTGAGGTGGGAGGATCACTTGAGCCTAGGAGGTCAAGGCTGCAGTGAGCCATGACTGCGCCACTGCACTCCAGCCTGGGCAACAGAATGAGACCTTGTCTCAAGAAGTAAAGAAAGATCTTACAAGGTACACATTCGTGTGTTCACTATAGTATAGATAGTGTGAGTTTTCAACATTTATTTATCTTTATATTAGTACAATCCAAAGATGATTGCTAAGGTCTATCATATGCAAGTGATGTAGTGTGCCCTGGGATTATGCGGTCACTGAAAGAGATGGCCTTTGCTCTATTTGATCTTATAAGCTAGGCAAGGTCAAGTAGGTGATACTGAGTGCTAACAAGATAAAATATTGGCAGGAGACCAAGATACTTCTTCCCACTGCTAATTATTATGCAAATGATGATAAATATCAGTGTATCATTACTGCACACAATATATGTTTCTTAGGACATCATTTTGGGGAAAAAAAACCTGGGGACAAAATTAGATAAAAAAGGAAATCGAACAAGCAACAATTGTGCAAACAAATAAACCATATCAATCAGTAATTCTGTAGCTTGGCTCTAGCTGATAGATTGCTGAATGCCTAGCCAAGCTCTTCCATGTACAAATTTTTTCTCTGCAAGCAGGTTACTTTTTTTTTTTTTTTTTTTAGATTGCCTCACATTCTTTTCCTGATTCAGACTTCTGGGGGCTTTACTACTGCAATCATCACTTTTAGCCTGGTCCTGGGAACTTCTGTTCTGAACTAGGAACCATCTCCATTGTAGTTGTTTGTATTATTTTTGCCACCTGTGCACTGCACCAGCTACTCACTACTCAGCAGACACTGCTGCACTCTAATGATATGGTAGGAACCTGGACTTTTCTCTGTACCAGCTGGTTTGAGAAGCAGCTTACTTAAATCTGTGTTGGTGACTAGAGTGAGACTCAGGCACTGTTCAACTGGCTCTCCTTTGCAAAACCAAGTCTCAGTTGCTTTTCAGAAAAGGATGGTGATATAAGCCAAAACTGATATGCATTAATTCTTTCATTTGCTTTTGTCTCATTCAGTCCTCAAAACTAATCTTCAAAGTATGCACTATTGTATCTAGCATTCCCCTAAAGAGTAAACTGACACACATAAGATGTCTAGTCCATAGACATGCAACTGGCACAAATAATCTGTTCTATTGACTCAAGAGCTATATGGCCACTTACATGGTTTCTTAATCCTTGAGCACCTGGTAGAACTATATCTCAACAGAGGCTGGGAACCATTTTCCAGGCTATAGCATCATATTCTAATCATATTCTACATCTCTTTCTCTCTCTGGAGTGCTGATACAACCCCAAAGAAATTAGACTGATACTCTGTCCTCTCCTACAATTTCATCTGCCTATATTTATACTCCTCCACCTTGATTTGCTGCCTCATTTTTATCTGAAGTTGTAACTATTTAGATATTTCATTTCATAATAATTAATTCCTTTCCATATATAATGTATAGGCTGTTTATAGTGCATCTTTGCATATGGCCTAACACGATGTTAAGAAAAACTATGGACACTTGGAAATAAACAGTGTGACTACACAATCTTTCACAGTCAGTGGGTGTGGTTTAAAAGGCTAACCCAAAGATTGTTCAATTCCCTAAGAGATGTACCTTTGTTTGACTTTGCTATTTGTTATTTGATTAGAGCCCAGACACTGTAAAGTTTCATGTTAACTTATAGATTTCTGCCTCATAGAAAAGATAACCCAACGATTATGATGTTTTGCCCTGAAGGACAAGAGAAAGCTTTGTATCTAACTTAGCAAATTTATTCTACCCTGCTTTTATTTTTTTTTTTTTCCTTAAATGTTTTTGCTGGAGGCCTAGATAAATTCTTCGTCCTTAAATTTTCTGAGAACCATCATTAGCATTTTACTGGTCTCTTCCTTAGTTAATGAGTTGAATAAAATCTTTGAAATGTATTCATTTCCCATGTGTATAAGAATCATGATTTTAACTTTTGGAAAATTCTGTGTTGACAATTGTTACTTTATTCACTTGTTATTCATTTGTCACCTGTTCATTCATTCATGCATCCCCTCAGGCATTCATTTTACAAACAATTCTTAGGTGCCTGGTATTGAGTCTTGTCCTGGGTACCTAGGTTATAGCAGTTAACAAAACAGAGTAAATCTCTGTTTTCATGGAGCTCAGAGGAGAGAATACAACCTGAATAATAATATAAAATGTGGGAAAGTTTATTTAGAGTTGTGGGTTTGTAACCTTGCATAAAAATCACCTTTGATGCTTAAAAATCAAGGAGAACTACAAACCAGTGCTCAATGAAATAAAAGAGGATACAAACAAATGGAAGAACATTCCATGCTCATGGGTTAGAAGAATCAATATCGTGAAAATGGCCATACTGCCCAAGGTAATTTATAGATTCAATGCCATCCCCATCAAGCTACCAATGACTTTCTTCACAGAATTGGAAAAAACTACTTTAAAGTTCATATGGAACCAAAAAAGAGCCCACATCGCCAAGTCAATCCTAAGCCAAAAGAACAAAGCTGGAGGCATCACCCTACCTGACTTCAAACTATACTACAAGGCTACAGCAACTAAAACAGCATGGTACTGGTACCACAACAGAGACATAGATCAATGGAACAGAACAGAGCCCTCAGAAATAATGCCACATATCTACAACTATCTGATCTTTGACAAACCTGAAAAAAACAAGCAATGGGAAAAGGATTCCCTATTTAAGAAATGGTGCTGGGAAAACTGGCCAGCCATACGTAGAAAGCTGAAACTGGATCTCTTCCTTACACCTTATACAAAAATTAATTCAAGATGGATTAAACACTTACATGTTAGACCTAAAACCATAAAAACCCTAGAAGAAAGCCTAGGCAATACCATTCAGGACATAGGCATGGGCAAGGACTTCATGTCTAAAACACCAAAAGCAATGGCAACAAAAGCCAAAATTGACAAATGGGATCTAATTAAACTAAAGAGCTTCTGCACAGCAAAAGAAACTACCATCAGAGTGAACAGGCAACCTACAAAATGGGAGAAAATTTTTGCAACCTATTCATCTGACAAAGGGCTAATATCCAGAATCTACAATGAACTCAAACAAATTTACAAGAAAAAAACAAACAACCCCATCAAAAAGTGGGCAAAGGACATGAACAGATACTTCTCAAAAGAAGACATTTATGCAGCCAAAAAACACATGAAAAAATGCTCATCATCACTGGCCATCAGAGAAATGCAAATCAAAACCACAATGAGATACCATCTCACACCAGTTAGAATGGCGATCATTAAAAAGTCAGGAAACAACAAGTGCTGGAGAGGATGTGGAGAAACAGGAACACTTTTACACTGTTGGTGGGACTGTAAACTAGTTCAACCATTGTGGAAGTCAGTGTGGCCATTCCTCAGGGATCTAGAACTAGAAATACCATTTGACCCAGCCATCCCATTACTGGGTATATACCCAAAGGACTATAAGTCATGCTGCTATAAAGACACATGCACACGTATGTTTATTGTGGCACTATTCACAATAGCAAAGACTTGGAACAACCCAAATGTCCAACAACAATAGACTGGATTAAGAAAATGTGGCACATATACACCATGGAATACTATGAAGCCATAAAAAATGATGAGTTCATGTCCTTTGTAGGGACATGGATGAAACTGGAAACCATCATTCTCAGTAAACTATCGCAAGGACAAAAAACCAAACACCGCATGTTCTCACTCATAGGTGGGAATTCAACAATGAGAACTCATGGACACAGGAAGGGGAACATCACACTCCGGGGACTGTTGTGGGTTGGGGGGAGGGGGAAGGGACAGCATTAGGAGATATACCTAATGCTAAATGACGAGTTAATGGGTGCAGCAAACCAACACAGCACATGGATACATATGTAACAAACCTGCACATTGTGCATATGTACCCTAAAACCTAAAGTATAGTAATAAAAAAAAAATCATATAGTTTTCAAAGAGTCAACCATGGGTATTCTAAGTCTATATAACTTATATATGGGAGCCAATTCTTTTCATTTTTTACCTACTCCCTAGGCAATTTTGATGACCTTGGTTTTGGGAACATTATTTTGAGAAAAAAGAAATGTGGACTTTTAACATTTTTGACCATTTGCAGTTTTCTATTTTGTTTCAAGGGATTATCAAATCACAACAAGAACAAAATAAGGTCATGTCAGGGGACCTGAATCCAGCTTTTTTTCCCCTTTGTTTTGTGTTTGTATTTTTTTTTCCTTGAGTATTTAGAAATGTAACCTTGGGCAAGTTACTTTTCATCTCATCTCTGGAACTCATCTCTGTCATTCTTAGATCTGATTAGACAAAATGACAGCTAATGTTTGTTCCAGCTCTAAATTCTATGGACAAGACAAAAAGTTAAACATCCACATATCACTTCATTATCCAATTTTTTTTACGCTCACTGCATCCATTAATTTATTAATATTAGAATTCATTAGTGAATACCAAAATTAATTAGTGCAACAGATTATGAACTTGTACCAAATTTTGTTTGGTTTTACTTAATACGATAGGCAATAAATCAGATCTTCTACCAGTTAACATTCTGTAGCTAATCTTTCTTGCAATACTGCCTAATGAAGAACAGCTAATTAATATGCTCCTAATAATTTACTGAACCACATCCTTGGCACCTAAAATCTACACTCACAAGTAGCTGGAACCACAGTGCAAAGGTATGTCTGTGGCTTCCAATGTTCAAGGAAGGCTGTGAATTACATATAGTGTCTAATGAATTATTTATAATGGTGAGAAATGAGCTGAAACATGCATATCAGCCATGGGGAAGAGTAAACTATGATAGCACTTGGAGCAGTGGGCAAACTCTGGCTGCCAGGCCTACTTTTTACTTTGAAATTCCTTGTAAGCAATGTGCGGCTTATTCTGACTTCAATTTTTTAAGAAAAAAAATAACGTAGACCTTCTCCATTAATTTCCTCTGAGTTTGTGATCACTGACATTTTGTGACAAAAATGTACCATTTTCTCCAATGTTCTCCACTTCTTTTATCCATCACATTTCTTTATTTCACTACATTTTAGAGGATTTGTTTCTGCAGTTGACAGATGGAAAACTGCAACCTGATATGTACTAGAGCTCTAAAGAGACTCCTTTTAAAAACATATTTGCTATTATTTTTATTGCTCTAGAAATGATAGATAAAGCAAGGGTAAAATAGAAAGTATCACCTTGATTGTAAATTCTTCCACTAGATCAAACGCTGGTTGAAGACAGAAACTATGGGTCATCTTTGTTTCTTCCCATAGTACCTTATGCCTACCCTGTCCCACTGTGTACACTTATTATTCAGCAAAGTTATTGATATATTGAGAAAAAGTGCCTGGATTCATACATCTAAACATCGAGGATGGAGCAGTGCAGGAAGTACAGAAGATCACTTCTTTTACGGAGTTTATATTCTAGGGGTACACAATACATGTCTGTTGAATAACAAGAGCCCTCTAAACATGCACCTTATTTATATTCTAACAACTAAAGGGAGCTCCAAATGCCCTATTTGTCCCTTCCTCAGTCCTCACCTAGTGTCTTTCCTAGGATCTGACCAAATATTCCTTTTTTTTTTTTTTTGCTTAGAAAAGGTTTTCTTTCTTAAGTGCATTTAGCCTTTCTCATACCCATTAAAAATAATCAAGAACATCCTTTATGTGTGTGTGCGTATGTGTGTGTGTATGTATGAATCTATCTATTTTTTATACAGCCATGGATCAGCTCAGTGTGCTGTGAGATGGGAATGTAATAAAAATAAATCAGATAAGACCCCATTTTTGCCTTTTGCATTCTCTTTCTAGAAGGCACTTCATTTTTGTGCTTACCTGCTAAGCTCGAGTATCACCTCTACCAGGAATTCCTCTCTTACCCTCACTTCTTATTCAAGATTAGTTTGAAAAGACCAGTGGTCTATGTTCCCATGGACCTCTGAGCCCAGCTGGTTATAATATAATTTGCAATGATTTTTTTAACTCTATTTCTAATTTGACTCTGTCTGAAAACTTTCATTTATCCCTCAAGAGTAAAGCTCATAAATAATCACCTTTGTGAAATTTCCTTTGGCTGATTTCTAGAGAAGGTGAGCTCTCACAATGTCATGCAAACCTAAGTTAGACAATTTATCACATCCTTCTCTATTATTTATTCAATAATATCTTTTATTTGGTTTTGTATCCTCAGAACCTAGCACAAGATCTTGTGCAGAGTAGATGCTCAATGAATGTTGGCTAGATTGAATATGTCAGTATCCCATATGTGGACTGGGCGTGATGGCTCACCCAGCCCACATATGGGTGGTGATCCCTGCACTGTGGGAGGTTGTGGTAGGAGTGTTGCTTGAGGCCAGGGTTTAGAGACCAGCCTGGGCAACATAACGAGATCCCATCTTTATTAAAAACTAAAAATAAAAATACCATATGTTAGCGTTAGTGCCCTATTAGGTTTCTTTTCTTTTTTTTTTCTTTAACAGATTTTTGGAATCTGCCTGTATTCATCATTCTACTTGAAGAATGGTTCCTTAAACATTCAATAAAATCTAATAAAATCTAAAATCTCTGAAGCTCCAGGGTTTCCTTGCTATGACAGCTGCAAATCTCATATTCTTCATGACAATGCCGCATGGCCATAGTTCCACCTGGTATTCCCTCCTCTGAGAATGCAAGGCAGCAGGATCTGGCTTCTCCATGATCCTAGGTGGAAGCAATCAGCATCTGGCAGTGTCTTTCTTTTCTGTGAGGGGAGATTTTCCTTTTCTCTGCTGGCTCACAAAAAGTTCTACAAATATTTGAGCACATTATATCAGGGAATTTTGTTGTTGCTCTTGGTGGCACCATAATATGTATAAGAAAGCATTGTTTTCAGCCAAACTGATACCCTGATACTTCTACTTCTTTTCCTATTAGTTCTCCTTGGGTAGAATGAACCAGTAAATAATGTAATGATAAATGTGTATTTATGGCAACATGAAGGCACACTGTGAGGATTCCAGTTATGCCATACTACTGAAACCCAAATCAAGAAATGCTCTTGTGGTGTCATGGATTCCAGAGTCTATATTCTTCAGTTAAAAGTTAACTTCCTCTGGAGGCAGAGCTTGCAGTAAGAGGAGATTGCGCGCCTCCAGCCTGGGCCAGAGAGTGAGAATCCATCTCAAATTAAAAAAAAAAAAGTTAACTTTCTTCCTCTCAGTTAAAAATGTGAAAGTGATTTCAGTATCAATATCAATTAATTCCCAAGTTATATTTTTCAATGAAAAATGCATAGTCCAAAACAGTGTGCTGAACACACTACCATTTATATAAAAAGAATGAAAACTATGCTTGCTTGTAGGTGTTTTTCTCTAAAGGATACTCCATAAATTGACGACAGAAGTTCCCCCTAAGTAGGGAAACTGGTTATCTGTAGTACAGAGATGGGAAGCAAGCTTTTTCCTCCATAACCTTTTGTGCTTTGTGAATTTTGTACCATGAGTATATATTTGCTGCCCATTCAAAATTAAAAAAAAAATACATTTGGCTAAAAGTCTGATGTCTAAGTCAAGTCAGTTCAGAGTGTGATGGATTTCAAAGCAGACAGGGCACTTTCATATCCTGGGGACTATCTTACCTCCTTTGTTTTCCTTTCACATGTCACCAGTGAATTATTTCCTCCTACTGGTTAATGCTAGATGGACTCATAGGATGCCTACTGCATCTGGGACTCATTTTTATCACAGACTTTTCCCCATGTTGATATCTACATAATCAAAACATGAGCACCTCCTCATTTCTTATCCAGAACTTCCCAGAGACCAATTAGGCAAAGATTTCTTTCTTGAAATTTCTTAAAATTTTAAGCCCATCTCAACAACCCTTCATGCTAAAAACTCTCAATAAATTAGGTATTGATGGGATGTATCTCAAAATAATAAGAGCTATCTATGACAAACCCACAGCCAATATCATACTGAATGGGCAAAAACTGGAAGCATTCCCTTTGAAAACTGGCACAAGACAGGGATGCCCTCTTTCACCACTCCTATTCAACATAGTGTTGGAAGTTCTGGCCAGGGCAATCAGGCAGGAGAAGGAAATAAAGGGTATTCAATTAGGAAAAGAGGAAGTCAAACTGTCCCTGTTTGCAGATGACATGATTGTATATCTAGAAAACTCCATTGTCTCAGCCCAAAATCTCCTCAAGCTTCTAAGCAAATTCAGTGAATTCTCAGGATACAAAATCAATGTACAAAAATCACAAGCATTCTTGTACACCAATCACAGACAAACAGAGAGCCAAATCATGAGTGAATTCCCATTCACAATTGCTTCAAAGAGAATAAAATACCTAGGAATCCAACTTATAAGGGATGTGAAGGACCTCTTCAAGGAGAACTACAAACCACCGCTCAATGAAATAAAAGAGGATACAAACAAATGGAAGAACATTCCATGCTCATGGGTTGGAAGAATCAATATCGTGAAAATGGCCATACTGCCCAAGGTAATTTATAGATTCAATGCCATCCCCATCAAGCTACCAATGACATTCTTCACAGAATTGGAAAAAACTACTTTAAAGTTCATATGGAACCAAAAAAAAGCCCGCATCGCCAAGTCAATCCTAAGCCAAAAGAACAAAGCTGGAGGCATCATGCTACCTGACTTCAAACCATACTACAAGGCTACAGTAACCAAAACAGCATGGTACTGGTACCAAAACAGAGACATAGATCAATGGAACAGAACAGAGCCCTCAAAAATAATGCCACGTATCTACAACAATCTGATCTTTGACAAACCTGACAAAAACAAGAAAAGGGGAAAGGATTCCCTATTTAATAAATGGTGCTGGGAAAACTGGCTAGCCATATGTAGAAAGCTGAAACTGGATCTCTTCCTTACACCTTATAAAAAATTAATTCAAGATGGATTAAACACTTACATGTTAGACCTAAAACCATAAAAACCCTAGAAGAAAACCTAGGCAATACCATTCAGGACTTAGGCATGGGCAAGGACTTCATGTCTAAAACATCAAAAGCAATGGCAACAAAAGCCAAAATTGACAAATGGGATCTAATTAAACTAAAGAGCTTCTGCATAGCAAAAGAAATTACCATCAGAGTGAACAGGCAACCTACAGAATGGGAGAAAATTTTCGCAACCTACTCATCTGAAAATGGGCTAATATCCAGAATCTACAATGAACTCAAACAAATTTACAAGAAAAAAACAACCCCATCAAAAAGGAGGCGAAGGACATGAGCAGATACTTCTCAAAAGAAGACATTTATGCAGCCAAAAAACACATGAAAAAATGCTCATCATCACTGGCCATCAGAGAAATGCAAATCAAAACCACAATGAGATACCATCTCACACCAGTCAGAATGGCCATCATTAAAAAGTCAGGAAACAACAGGTGCTGGAGAGGATGTGGAGAAACAGGAACACTTTTACACTGTTAGGGGGACTGTAAACTAGTTCAACCATTGTGGAAGTCAGTGTGGCGATTCCTCAGGGATCTAGAACTAGAAATACCATTTGACCCAGCCATCCCATTACTGGGTATATACTCAAAGGACTATAAATCATGCTGCTATAAAGACACATGCACACGTATGTTTATTGCGGCACTATTCACAATAGCAAAGACTTGGAACCAACCCAAATGTCCAACAACGATAGACTGGATTAAGAAAATGTGGCACATATACACCATGGAATACTATGCAGCCATAAAAAATGATGAGTTCATGTCCTTTGTAGGGACATGGATGAAACTGGAAACCATCATTCTCAGTAAACTATCGCAAGGACAAAAAACCAAATACCGCATGTTCTCACTCATAGGTGGGAATTGAACAATGAGAACACATGGACACAGGAAGGGGAACATCACACTCTGGGGACTGTTGTGGGATGGGGGGAGGGAAGAGGGATAGCATTAGGAGATGTACCTAATGCTAAATGACGAGTTAATGGGTGCAGCACACCAACATGGCACATGGATACATATGTAACAAACCTGCACATTGTGCACATGTACCCTAAAACTTAAAATATAATAATAAAAAAAGAAAAAAAAAATGTTAAGCCCATCTCACAAAAGAGAAAACAAATAAACTTAAGTCATCAATATATTTTCTGTGCCTACAGGACATGACTGGATAATTTACATTTATGGTGGGAGTTATGTTTCACTTACCTTGAAAACAGATCAATAGGAAATAGAAGAAAGCAAGCAAGCATTTGTTGAACTACCACCATTATGGAACTTTAGGATAGGTACTTTCTATTCATAGGTATATGAATTATATAACTAATTAATTTAATCCCCTCAAACCCATCAGAGAGAGGTAGTTTTATTATTCTTGTTTTATAAATGGGGAAAGAGACAACAGAGTATTGAATAACTCATCCATGCATCCAATCCCTCTGACTCCAAGGCTCTTTCTATGAAACTCCTGTTGAACTATACGAAAATGTTATGAAATAATGGAAGTTGGAAAGCTCATATCTTTGTTTCCGTCTTGTTTTATTAATCCTGTGCAGCAAAATGTCACCAGCAAATGCAAGATGTATTTCATAAAATGCCTTAATCTGTTTATTCATCACTTAAGGGTATATTAGAGAGACTGAGAACTTGATCTTTATTTTCCTACTAACAGATGTTGTTACTAAGAGACATGTAATTGAGCACTTTGGGGCAATTATTTTAAAATATAATGCTCACCTTTCCAATAACTTTCCACACAGTTCCCTGAAATTAAGACACATTTCATGTTGACTCATCAAAGGGCCCCATGCCCCCTCCTTTGAGACAATCCTACCTCAAAAAGTATGGTGTAAATTTGCCAACCCAGTACAAAAAGGAAGAATGTCAGGCCTCCTGCATATTCACAACCGTCTGTCACTAGATCTGGAGCAGCTTTTGGAAGCTTTTTAAGCCTCTCTCAAGTGTTTCCTTTCCTTACATCCAGGTGATTACTGCATTCAAAAAATATTTTTCTCCCTTTCAGAAATTCCAGAATCCTGAAGTACATCTGTATCAGGTAAGGTTTTAAAAGATGTTTAAAGATAATTTAAATAGTGCAATTTCTTAATTTCTCCAAATGTGCTGTGCTCTATCAAACACACTTTTTGCCTCTGTATCTGCATTTCCCTTTGCCTGGCTTGCCGCTGCTTTGCCCATCGACCGCATCATCTTTTTCTTGTCAATCTTTATTTACCTTCAGGAGCCATTTCATAATCGATTCTTCTTTGAAATACATTCTGATTCCACCCTACCCCCTAGGCAGAGTTATGAACCTCCTCACTGTGACCACATTGAGTGTCTTAAACAATAAACTCTCTTACAACATTCATTTCTTACATTTGCCTACATCCCTTCTCCCCTGCTAGACTAACGCTATTCAAAAACTGCTACATGTATGCACACAGGGATGAAGTTATGGTATTATAGACTGTGCCTGGCACAGAGCCTTGTTAAATGTTTGAATAAATTTTTGTTGAATAAACAAAATAGTATTATTTGTTTTTATTAGAACAACAGACATTTATTAAGTCACTACTGCATAGACCATTATGCTGAGGGTAATGTGGGACTTAGACATACAAAAGCATCTACATAGGAGGAGGTCAAGAGCATATGCTGTGGACCAATACAGATTTGCTTCCATTACTTATTCTAAGATGTATGGCAAATTAATCAACCCCATTATGCAAATGGTCTTCATTAGGAAACTGAAAATACGAATAGTATTTTGACTGCATATATTTGTCCTGTATATTTAATAAGATAAATGTATATTATACATTTACTGATAGATCTGACACACAAGAAGCATCAGGGACCTTGAGAACACAAGATAAGATTGAGAACACAGGATAAGGTTGAGAACATAAGATAAGATTGAAACTGCCTTTGCAGAAGTTATAACAGTGAGAAAATTATAACAATGAAAGAGATCTGATTTAACCAACACTCAACGTGCCTTTAACCTCCAAACTGCCCTTAATCATTCCTGGATTTGAGCCAAGCTAACTGATATGGTTTGGCTCTGTGTCCCCACCCAAATCTCATCTCCAATTGTAATCCCCACATATGAAGGAAGGGACCTGGTGGGAGGTGATTGAATCATGGGGCTGGTTTCCCCCATGCTCTTCTCATGATAGTGAGTGAGTTCTCATGAGATCTGATGGTTTTAAAAGTGTTTGGCACTTCCCCTATTGTGCTCTTTTCTCTCTCTCCTGCAGCCATGTAAGATGTGCCTTGCTTCCCCTTCACCTTCCACCATGACTATAAGTTTCCTAAGGCCTCCTCAGCCATGCAGAATTGTGAGTCAGTTAAACCTCTTTTGTTTATAAATTACCCAAATCTTGGGTATTTCTTATAGCAGTGTGAAAATAGACTAATACATTAAATTGGTGCCAGTAGAATGAAGTCCTGCTATAAATATAACCTGAAAATGGGGATGTAACTTTGGAACTGGGTAATGGGGAGAGGCTGAAACAGTTTGGAGGACTCAGAAGAAGACAGGAAGATGTGGAAAAGTTTGCAACTTGCTAAAGACTTGTTGAATGGTTTTGACCAAAATGCTGATAGTAATGTGGGACAATTAAGTCCAGGCTGCTGTGGTTCCAGATGGAGATGAAGAACTTATTGGGAACTGGAGCAAAAGTCACTATTGCTATGCTTTAGCAAAGAGACTGGTGGTATTTTGCCCCTGCCCTTGAGATCTGTGGAACTTTGAACTTGAGAGAGATGATTTAGGTTGTTTGGTGAAAGAAATTTCTAAGCAGCAAAGCATTCAATAGGTGACAGGACATTTAAATTTGGAAAATTTGCAGCCTGAAGGTGCAGTCAAAAAGAAAAACTCACTTTCTGGGGAGAAATTCAAGCCAGCTGCATAAATTTGCGTAAGTAACAAGGAACTGAATGTTAATAGCCAAGACAACAGGGAAAATGTCTCCAGGGCATGTCAATGATTTTCAAAGCAGCCCCTCACATCACAGGTCTGAAGGCCTAGGAGGAAAAAGTAGTTTCCTGGGCCAGATCTAAGACTCTGCTGCTCTGTGCAGCCTCTGGACTTGGCATCCTGCATCCCAGCTGCTCCAGCTCAAGCTCCAGCTGTGGCTAAAAGGGGCCAACACACAACTCAGGCCATTGATTCAGATGGTCCAAGCCCCAACCCTTGGTGGCCTACACATGGCATTGGGTCTGTGGGTGCACAGAAGTCAATAATTGAGGTTTGGGTACCTCTGTCTAAATTTCAGAGGATGGCTGGAAGTGCTTGAATGTCCAGGCAGAAGTCTGCTGAAATGAGAGAGCCCTCATGGGGAACCTTTGCTAGGGCAGTGAGGAAGGGAAATGTGGGGTGGGAGCACCCACACATAATCCCCAGTGGGGCACTGCCTAGTGGATCTGTGGGAACAGGGCCACCATCCTCCAGACCCCAGAATGGTAGATCCACTGACAACTTACATGGTGCACTTGGGAAAGCTGCAGGCACTCAATGCCAGCCCATGAAAGCAGCAATGAGGGCAGAGCTGCCCAAACCCTTGGGATCAGCATGCCCTGGATGTGAGATATGGAGTCAAAGGAGAGCATTTCAGAGCTTTAATATTTAATGACTGCCCTGTCAGGTTTTGAACTTTCATGGAGCCTGTGGCCCCTTTGTTTTGGCCAATTTCTGCCATTTGGAATGGAAACATTTACCCAATGCCAGTACCCATTGTATATTGGAAGTAATTAACTTGCTTTTGATTTTACAGGCTAATAGGAGGAAGAGACTTGCCTTGTCTCAGATGAGACTTTGGACTTGGACCTTTGAGTTAATGCTGGAATGAGTCAAGACTTTAGGGGACTGTTGGGAAGGCATGATCGTTTTTGAAATGTGAAAAGGACATGAGATTTGGGAGGGGGCAGCAGCAGAATGATATGGTTTGGCTCTGTTTCTCCACCTAAATCTCATCTTCAGTTGTAATCCCCGTGTGTGGAGGGGACTTTTTGGGAGGTGATTGAATCATGGGGACAGTTTCCCTCATGCTGTTCTCATGATAGTGAGTGAGTTATCATGAGATCTGATGGTTTCAGAAGTGTTTGGCAGTTCCCCTCTCATGCTCTTTTCTGTCTCTCTTGCTGCCATGTAAGATGTGCTTTGCTTCTCCTTCACTTTCCACCAAGATTGTAAGTTTCCTGAGGCCTCCTCAGCTATTCAGAACTGTGAGTAAATTAAAACTCTTTTGTTTACAAATAACCCAGCCTTTGGTGTTTCTTTATAGAAGTGTGAGCACGGCTTAATACACTAACTTTGGGAAACATTTAGTTTATTGTTTAAATGATAATAGGTCTTCCTCAAAACTAAACTGCCTTTCTAAAACTGAGGGACAACCAGGTTAGGAGGATGAGAGGAGCCTGAATTCTACTAAGGTGTAGACATAAACTATTACCAGCTGTTATTCCAGAGGTCACAAGACTTGCAACTTCGTCATTACTCCTGCATATAACATCACTCTTATAGAACCTAAGATTGGCCTCTTGAGATGTCTTTTCAGGTTTTTGCATTTATGATGACCAATGGCTTCACCCAGACACACCAGCGAGTTTTGTGTCCCTGTCCAGAACTGGACTTAGCAGGAATGACGACCATTTTCCAAACCCTATAATGGCATCTCCAACCAATCAGCGGCACCCATTTCTGGGCCTACCGAAGTATCCTTGAAAAATGCTAGCCTCCTAATTTTGGGGAGTATAATTTGAGTAATAAAGCTGCAGTCTCCCGTTCAGCCAGCTCTGTGTGAATTAAACCAAAGAATGTGCCTAGTTTGGTGAAAAGAGATCAATGTGGCTTACCTAATGCTGGTTTTCTTTTCTATTGACAGACTTATTATAGTTGTACAAACCTTGTAAGTTTAATCATCAAAGAAAAATAGTGATCACAGATTGGAAGAATACTATCTCTCACAAAGTATATAATCCAAACTTTCTGGCAGTGTAAAATAAATTGTCGGCTCAGTTAGGCAGGTATATTAGCTTTAAATTTTTTTATTCCTTTTGCCCATATATTCTGAGCTTCATAATGTACTAGTAATCAGTGCAATGAAAAATGCAGAAAAGTTTCTAAGCTATTCAGAGAGAAAGATTATAACCTGCATTTCACAATCATTATAACTTCTTTGGGTTCACAGGATGTTATGCTTCAAGTATTTGGAGAGAAAATGAGTCAATACTCATTTTATAATGGTCTTCAATCTTCTTCTAAAATAAATGTGCAACCCTATTAGAAATTTCTCCAAAAGTGAAGATAGTATATGAATTAAGTTAGCATCAGGAAGCACGAAGAACACAGATGCTCTTAATTTACTTTTAGCTTATTAATTAACATAGTGTAGTTTTTCAAGAGCTTATTCAAAAACTACTTTAATTCAGATTTAGTTTTACTTGGCCAGAGATGATGTAAATTTTAGATAATATTTGCAAGTGATTTTTCTAAATGTCAAAGCTGTCCATTAACAAATTTATTTTTGAAGATGTACTTATGGGGTGAATTTTTTAAATAAAAAAATATAATTGTAAAAATGTAAGCATATTTATCAAAATACATTGAAGAAGTATTTTGGATCGTATCTGCTATTTCATAGTTGATTCTTAATGTTAAAATAAAAATATTTTAAAATAGAAAAATATAAACACAGCAACTTTACATCCTTGGTAGTGTATTTAGCAAAATGCATTAAGTACTCTAAACATATTTGTTAACCTTTGACATATTAATTATACTTCTGGGAATCACTTTTAGATAATAAACCCTAAAAGTAGGTCATATTTTAAGCAATAAAATCTCTGCTGATAAACAAGTGAAATGCCAAAAATATATGAAGTATACAATCACCTATCAGTTCAAAATTATATGTAGCTATTGACAATGACAATGGTATTATATAATTATCTAATATTGTGAAAAATAATATGTATTAGATTGAGCATACATCTTGATTTACTCAGGGCAGTTCCAGTATAGCCTTTTGCAAACCAATTGAAACCTACTAAGTACTTTTAGTTTTCCTTTTATTTTAAAGGAAAGACTATAAGTTCATTCTACTTATTATATAAAGAGAAAGTCCAGGAAGAAAACAGTACGCATGCCATAATTGTAAAGGGTACAAATAAATAACAATAATAAGACTTTTTTTATAATAAGGTCAGAAAGAAAAATAAATATCAAAATACTAAAAGTGACTATCTTTGATATGGGAGGTGGTGGTGCTATTGTAATTTGCCCCTATGTTATCCTCTTTAACTCTGGCTTAAATACTTTTCATAATGAGCACAAATTATAATGAAAATGATATAAAATAATTACTGTTAACCTAAACAATATATATATTATATATAAATGTATTAGGGCTCTCTAGAGGAACAGAACTGTATATATATATGTATATATATATATATATGAAAATTTATTAAGTATTAACCGCATGATCACAAGGTCCCACAATAGGCCATCTGCAGTCTGAGGAGCAAGGAGAGCCAGACCGAGTTCCAAAACTGAAGAACTTGGAGTCCAGTGTCCAATGTTTGAGGGCAGGAAGCATCCAGCATAGAAAGGTGTAGGCTGGGAGGCTAGGCCAGTCTCTCTTTTCATATTTTTCTGCCTGCTTATATTCTAGCCACACTGGCAGCTGATTAGATTGTGCCCACCCAGATTAAGGGTGGGTCTGCCTTCCCCAGCCCACTGACTCAAATGTTAATCTTCTTTGGCAACACCATCACGGATACACCCAGGATCAATTCTTTGTATCCTTCAATCCAATCAAGTTGACACTCAGTATTAACCATCACAATTAATCTTTTTTTGATAACCTGTAGTGATAAGGTTTTATATTAATTGGATGTCTTAAAAACCACGACTACTGTAATGTATTTATCTGAGTTCCTTTCCTTTTTAATAGAAATTTGTAGTAAATTTTTAAAAATTAATATATTTTTATTTCAATAGCTTTTGGGGTACTACTGATTTTTGGTTACACTGATGAATTGTACAGTGTGAAATCTGAGATTTCAGTGCCCCAGTTACCTGAGTAGTGTATACTGTAGCCAATATGTAGGTTTTTGTCCCCAACCCCCCTTCCTCTCCCTGCTCTGAGTCTCTAAAGTCTATTATATCACTCTGTGCACCCATAGGTTAGCTTGACAGAGGTAGTTGAAGCAGTTCTAGTAAAACACTGAGATCTTATCAGGGGGAATGGTGGGAGCCACCTCAGCTCCCCTACTAGGCCAGCAGGAAACAATCCACCTTCCAGTCACACTCCTGACTGACCCAGTGTTCTGGCTTTTCAGATCATACAGACACCTTTTTTCATCTGCAGGAATGTTGATGTTCCATATAGAGAGGGATTGTGACTCCATTTCCCTAGGAACAGGAGTCCCTGAGAGTCAGACTACTATAAATGCTGCTGTCCCTCTAGGTCTAGCCACCCAGTGGGGCTGCCATACCCCAGGCTGGTGCTACAGAATGTCTGCAACAGACCCAGTGATGTGATCTGTCCTCAAGTCTCCCAGCAGTGGGTACCAGCACTAACTCTGATAAGGGTGACAGAGGAGAGACAGACTCTTTATATTCCCTGGTTATAAATAATCTTAATTTGTTGGCTTTCTCAAATGCTGGTTGTAATAGTAATGAAGTGGTCACATGGACAGACTAAGGAACTCTTGTTTAGCCAGGGTGCTGCAGGCAATGTTAATAGTTAAGGTCACTCACAATAATTAAGGTCACAATGCCCACTGTTTTATTCTACCTAGAGCTGCTGTAACGCATTGTGTCAGTGAAACCCCATCTCTACTAAAAATACAAAAATTAGCCAAGCATGGTGGCACTCGCCTGTGTAGTCCTAGCTACTTGGGAGGCTGAGGCACGAGAATCACTTTAACCTGGGAGGCAGAGGTTGCAGTGAGTCGAGATGGCTGTACTCCAGCCTGTGCAATGGAGCAAGACTTCATCTCAAAGGCAAAACAAAACAAAACATTTTTCATGGGAAAGAATTAGGCATTTGGTGATGTTGATGCCAATTTAAGAGTTTCATGCTCTACTGACTGAGCTAGCTGGCCCTCCTCACTGTCCAACTTAAATTGCTTCATATCTGATGTACAATTTCAGGCACGGGCTTTGCATGTTATTTGCCTTTCCTTCTGTTTTCATACAGAGGTTGTAAAGCTGGAAATATGAAATCCCTTGAAGACCAAATCAAATCAACAAGAGTTACATGGGACAGCTTTGGAAGCATTAGGCACTTATGTCAAACACAACTGGTCTCCAAAAGCTCACTGCCCTATTTACTCACACAGACCAAACACTGAAGATTTAACAAAGGTGTAATACATTTTTATTGAATTAAGATTTCTTTTCTTGCTGTTTACAGTATGCCCGAGAGAGATGCACCCTACACAATATGAATACTGTCCATACCTATAAGGGTCCCAGAGGGAGACAGATGGCATACCTAACAGGTTCATTAAGATGGTTTTAAAAAGCTGTTGATTACAAATGTGTTGGTAGGCTTCAGAAAGACAAAGAAACACGGAACTGTACCCCAGGAAGGAAAAAGATCTTAGATTAAATGGCAAGAGAAGAGAGAATTTAATGGAGCAGGGAGTGAGTAGGTGTGTGGAGAGGACCACGTACCTGGAGCAGCAGCCTTTCACAAAAGGATTTTTCCAAAGTGACTGGTTAAGTGGAAGCTGAATATATAATATCTCAACCTTACTCTCTTTCCTCCCTCACTCTAATCTCCTGGCGTGTTGAATTACCCAAACTCAGAGAGAAGCTAGTGGGTAATGGTGCCCATGAGGCAGTACATGCAGTTTAACTTCTTGGGGGCACAAAACAGGATAGAGAAGGATGAAGAATAGAATTTGGAAGAGCAAATGGAAAATATCCAGTTAATTTTCCTGCTATTGGGTGGTAAGGTATTTAGTGACATAACACACAAGAAGCCATAAGCCCTATACGGTGCTGGGAAGATTCTCAAGCTCCTTTCTCCAATTTGTATCAATGTAGCCCCTTGGCACCTATATTACTTTTGCTTGTCTAGTAAGTAAGCAGTGCCCAATTAGTCCATTGTGCCCACTTCTCTAAGAGTCAACTAGTGAGGGGAGGACGACACTTAAAATACAGTGAAATAACATATCTAACACTCTACCTGAATGAAGCTGGAGTTCTGTGAGCCAATTTTCAAGACAGTATCTTAATAGTGGAAATGCCTTTATGATATGCCTGTGAGGTTTGACAAAATGATTCTTAAATTTAGGAGGTAAAATTTTCACCTATTGAAACATTTCTATCTCTCACTATGATGCCCTTAAGGGGCCTTTTTTGTTTTTTCTGACCAATGCATGGTATCTTCATTTCGCTCGTTCTTCTACATGTGATGTGTGATTTTATCAGTGAAAGACATGTATTTTATCAGTGTAAGACTATAATTTGGTGATCTCTTAGCAGATTAAACAATTTGATGAGAAACTACATATATAATTTCCTTGAATTTAATTAGCCTGCCTGTACTCAAGTAGAATAACCATGAGGGCCTCTCATTATTTATGAAGCTCTACTAGTGAAGCAGAATGGGATTTTCTGTTCCCTTCATTTTGGGGAAAACAAAAGAGTAAGAAGCAATCCAGGACACATGTACTCTGTCCATGCCTCCTTTCAATACACTCCAGGGGAAGGGCACTATGCAAAGCTTCTCTTATATTTGCACTATTTTTATGTGAAGAATTGGAAGGTATTAATCTAAAAAACGTCAAAGTTAATAGAAGGAGATTGACCAGGAGGAGTGGTGGCCATGCTTTGCTTCTTCATGATTTGGCTGAGATATAGCCTCTATTTCCATAGCTCCTAAAGAATATGAGAAGAGATTTCAAAATTTCAGTATGCTCCTTTCAAAGGATGGAATTTAGCTTACAGAGAAGAGAGAAAAAGTCAAGGTACAAAGAGGTGCATTGTGGGCCACTTTCTTGGGGATAAAAGGGAATATTGTGATTTCTCAGAGAGGTCACAATAATAAAAGTTGAAAATGAAGTTTAGACAAGATAATCAGATTATCTAAATCTGTCTGAGGGATTTCTATGTGTTGTTTGTACTGATAAATCATATTAGCCATAGTCATACAAATCATACTAGCCATGGCTAACAGGAATAAATGGAAGCAAACATAAGACAAACCATGATTAAGACTTTTCTCCCTACCGAGTTCCTTGGACCTTAGAATCTGAACAGATAGTAGGGAATAGGAAGATACAAGTCAAAGGATACAAAGTAGAAAATATATAGGATGAACACACTGAAAGATCTAAGGTACAACATGAAGAATACAGTTAATAATAGTGTATTGTATTCAGGATTTTTGCTAAATGAGGAGATCATAGTTGCCCTTGTCATGCCCCCATAAGGAATAGGGGGCATGAGTAACTATGTGAGATAATGGATATGCTAATTTGTTCAATTTTATTGTATATCTGTATCTTATCATCTTGTATACCTTAAATACACATATTACAATTTATTTTAAAAAACAGATAGCTGTGGGGAGAGGAAAGTTTTGGGATAGTGTTTTAACTTCAATATAAGTGAACTGTGAATCCGAATTGACTAATGAATAATTGAAGTGTATGGAAGTAAAAAATTCCAAATTTTACCTTGGATAGAGATAAAATTCTCTCTCATTTGAAAAATTGTAACTTCAGGACAGAAATCCAGCTGAGTTAAAGAAAGAAAGAATGATATTTGTTATTTCGCCCATGTAAGCTTATAACTGCAATAATCCCCCCTTATCCATGAGAAATGGTTTTCAAGAACCCCATTTCTGAAACTATTGATAGCACTGAATTCTATATATACTATGTTTTTTCTTAAACATACATGTGATAAAATTTAAGTTATAAATTAGGTGCAGTAAGAGATTAACCATCATAACTAATAATTAAATAGAATTATTATAAGTATACAGGGTGATACAAGTTATGAGAATGTGGTCCCTCTCTCTCAAAATATACTTGTTGTGAAGACGTGAGATGATAAAATGTCTATAGGATGAGAGGCAGTGAAGTCAACGGCATAGGCATTTTGATGTACCATTAAGCTATAATTGAGCTTCTGATGCTATGACAGATGGAGGATCATCTGCTGGGGGTGATCCTGGAGCATCAAGTCATGACAATGGTGATGGTTGAATGTAAGGAACAAACAATATTGATGACCAAAGGTTGGGTAGGGTAGGCATCAATATGACGGACAAAGGATGATTCACGTCCCAGGCAGGATGGAGCTGGAACATGCGAGGTTCCAGCCATTAAGGTATTCAGAACAATCCACAATTTGAAACTTGTGAATTGTTTATTTCTGGAATTTTCCATTTAATATTTTCAGACTACAGTTGACTGTGGGTAACTAATACCAATGAAAGTGAAACCACAGATAATGAGGAACTACTGTATAATTTATACCCATTCATATGTTTTTTTTCATCAACTTTTATTTTAAATTCGGGGGTGGATATGCACGTTTGTTACATAAGTAAATGTGTGCCATGGTAGTTTGCTGCACAGATCAATTCATCATCTATGTATTAATCCCATCATCCATTAACTATTATTTCTGATGCTCTCTCTCCCCTTAACCTCACCCATGACAGGCCCCAATGTGTGTTGTTCCCTCTCTGTGTCTATGTGTTCACATTGTTCAGCTCCCACTTATAAGTGAGAACATGCAGTGTGTGATTTCTTGTTCCTGAATTAGTTTGCTGAGGATAATGGCTTTCAGCTCCATCTATGTCCCTGCAAAGGACATGAACTCATTCCTTTTTATAGCTGCATAGTATTCCATGGTGTGTATATATGTATACATACCACATTTTCTTTATCCAGTCTATCATTGATGGGAATTTGGGTTGATTTCATGCTTAGGTATTGTGAATAGTGCTGCAATGAACATATGCATACAATACATGCAGGTATCTTTATAACAGAATGATTCATATTCCTTTGGGTATATACCCAGTAATGAGATTGCTGGGTCACATGGTGTTCCTGCTTCTAGATCTTTGAGGAATCACCACACTGTCTTCTGCAATGGTTGAAATAATTTACATTTCCACCAACAATGTAAAAGTATTCCTTTTTCTCAGCAACCTTGCCAACACTTGTTGTTTCTTGACTTTATTTTTGAGACAAAGTTTCACTCTTGTTGCCCAAGCTGAAGTGCAATGGTGCGATCTCAGCTCATTGCAACTTCCGCCTCCTGGGTTCAAGTGATTCCCTTGTCTCAGCCTCCCAAGTAGCTGGGATTACAGGCATACACCACCACACCTGGTTAATTTTGTATTTTTAGTAGAGACGAGGTTTCACCATGTTAGTCAAGCTGGTCTTGAACTCCTGACCTCAGGTGATCTGCCCACCTCAGCCTCCCAAAGTTTTGAGATTACAGGCGTGAGCCACCATGCTTGGCCTCTTGATCTGACTGGCGTGAGGTGGTATCTCACTGTGGTTTTGATTTGTATTTCTCTAATGATAGAGATGTTGAGCTTTTTTTCAGATGTCTCTTGGCTGCATGGCTACCTTCTTTTGAGAAATGCCTGTTTATGTCCTTCGCCCACTTTTTAATGGAGTTGTTTTTTTCTTGTAAATTTAAGTTCCTTATAGACTCTGGATATTACACCTTTGTCAGATGGATAGATTGCAAAAATTTTCTTTCATTCTGTAGGTTGTCTGTTCACTCTGACGACAGTTTCTTTTGCTGTGCAAAAGCTCTTTAATTACATCCCATTTGTCAAATTTTGCTTTTGTTGCAATTGCTTTTGGTGTTTTCATCATGAAATTTTTGCCCATGCCTATATCCTGAATGGTATTGCCTAGATTTTCTTCTAGGGATTTTATTGTTTGGGGTTTTACACTTAAGTCTTTAATCCATTGTTAGTTAATTTTTGAAAAGGTATAAAGAAGGGCTTCAGTTTCAATTTTCTGCATATGGCTAGCCAGTTCTCCCAGCACCATTTATTAAATAGGGATTCCTTTCCATATTGCTTGTTTTTGTCAGGTTTGTCAAATATCAGATGGTTGTAGGTATGTTGGCTTACTTCTGAGTTCTCTATTCTGTTCCATTGGTCTATGTGTCTGTTTTTGTATCAGTACTTATATGATTTGGCTATGTTCCCACTCAAATCCCATCTTGAATTGTAGCTCCCATAATTTCCATTATGGTGGTGGAAAAGACCCAGTGGAAGATAACTGAATCATGGGGCCAAGTCTTTACTGTGCTGTTCTCATGATAGTGAATAAGTCTCATGAGAGCTGATGGTTTTATAAAGGGGAGTTCCCCTACAAAAGCTCTCTTGCCTGCCACTATGTAAGACAGGACTTTGCTCCTCATTCCCCTTAAGTCATGATTTTGAGGCCTCCCCAGGCATGTAAAACTGTGAGTCAATTAAACCTCTTCCTTATAAATTACCCAGTCTTGGGTATCTCTTTATTAGCAGCATGAGAACAGACTAATACAAGTAACATGCTGTTTTGGTTACTGTAGCCTTATAGTATAGTTTGAAGTTGGGTAGCATGATGTCTCCAGCTTTGTTCTTTTTGCTTAGTATTATCTTGACTATATGGGCTCTTTTTTGGTTCCATATGAATTTTAACATAGTTTTTTTTTTTCTAATTCTGTGCAGAATGTCAATGGTAGTTTAATGGGAATAGCATGGAATTGATAAATTACTTTGGGCAGTATGGCCATTTTCATGATATTGATTCTTCCTATCCATAAGCATGGAATGTTTTTCCATTTATGTCCTCTCTGATTTCCTTGAGCAGTGGTTTGTAGTTCTCCCTGCAGAGATCTTTCACTTCCCTTTTTAGCTCTATTCCTAGGTATTTTATTCTCTTTGTAGCAATTGTGAATGGGAGTTTATTCATGATTTGGCGCTCTGCATGCCTTTTGGTGTGTAGGAATGCTAGAGATTTTTGCACATTGATTTTGTATCCTGAGAATTTGCTGAAATTGCTTATCAGCTTAAGAAGCTTTTGGGCTGAGACAATGGGGTTTTCTAGAAGTAGGATCATGTCATCTGCAAACAAAGATAACTTGGCTTCCTCTCTTCCTATATGAATGCCTTTTATTTTTTTCTGTTGCCTGATTGCCAGAACATCCACTACCATGTTGAATAGGAGTGGAAAGAGAGGGCATCCTTGTCTCATGCTGGTTTTCAAGGGGAATGCTTCCAGCTTTTGCCCATTCAGTATTACATTGGCTGTGGGTTTGTCATAAATGGCTCTTATTATTTTTAGGTAGATTTCTTTAATACCTACTTTACTGAGAGTTTATAATATGAAGGGATGTTGAATTTTATCAAAGGCCTTTTCTGTGTCTATTGAGATAATCATGTGGTCTTTGTCTTTAGTTTTGTTTATGTGATGAATTACATTTATTAATTTGTATAGGTTGAACCAGCCTTGCATCCCAGGAATGAAGCCAACTCGATTGTGGTGGAGAAGCTTTTCAATGCCATTCACATGTTGGATTCATCCTTTGAGTGCAGAGAACAATTATGATGGTCAATAACTTATAGTGTGTTTTCTTGCTAAAATTTTATTCTCTGAGCTTTTCTATTCATTACAGAATGTAATTACCGTGTTGTACATATTGCTAACCCAGGGTGAGATCTGTTTTCAACTCCTGTGCTAGCATGTTCTATTCTTGCCAAAGTTAGAAGATCACAATTAGCTCCCAATCGTGGTAGAATACAAACGATTAAAAATAGTTCAAATTTGTATGAAGGACATTGGGATTATGTACAGAGAAGCAGGGACAGTACCTTCACAAAAAGATAGAAAAGCCATTTCCAGATTGAAAACTAATTAAGGACAGAGAATTCTTCCCTCTTGAAAGAAATCAGTTTTTCCAAATTACAACTGATTTAAAAAACCAGCAGAAAATACTACTAATTAAACTATGAAATTTTTGACAGTTTGTAAAACCAATCTAGGAATAAGAATTATAATTTGAAAAACAGAGTATCCAATAAACTAGCGACAGATCAGATGAACTATGGCACAGACAACTGAGAAACTGAGAAGCAGGGGTCCATGGGTGACTCAAAATAAAAAGGAACACAGACCAGACTAGAATGGAGGGACTTCTTTGAATCATATCTCATATTTACCCAGTTATTTGGTGAAGCGAAAACCAATTTTTATGGTGGAGAATTATACTAAATACACATTATAATATATCTCCTACCATAGCATGGATGCAGCCATTTATACATTCTTTTCATAAAGTCCTACTATAGAAACTGGTCATATATATATATCAATGTTTGTCTTGGAGAGGAATCTGTAAATTCTAAGTGTTTAACCCTTTTCATGATTTATTTATGAAGAAACTGACTCTGAGTTCTTTTGAATAAATGTTTTTTGTTTTTGACATGCCTATTAATTTACAATCACTTCTTCTCTCCTAGACATATCTCATTGGATTATGAAAAACATGAGGTAGGTAATTTCTCCCTGCAGTGTCTTGGCTTGAAATGGCACAGAGTCTTCTTCACATTCAGTGATAACACATCATCCAAATAAAATTCTTTCTCTTAGAAAAATGTATAACAAAAGCACTCAGAGAGGATGGATTACTTCCATCTATTGTTGAAAATAATATTGAGCTATATTAAAATGTCTACACGTGAGGTCTGCTGGTCACCTTAGTCTCAGTAGTGTTCCCATAGTAACTGTATGACTAGGAAATGACATTACACAACACTTCAGATTTGCTGTGTACAATTAAAATTCATCCCCACTGGGGCATATCTTTCCCTTGCTGTGCGGAAGAGGTATACACTGGTAGATGTCTGGATTACATGGAGGCTATTTGATTATCAATTTCTAATCCTGATGACTATAGAATAAAAATAAGGTAAGAAGCCTACTTTACAGAATACTGAGTAAGCAGGACATAAACTACACATTCACACAAGGCACTGTTTCAGCCAATATAAATACAACATGATGCAACTGCAGGAATGATTAGGACAACACAATACTAGAATCAACAATGTAGATTAGAGGGGAACTACAACCACATACACACTGCGACTTGGACTCTAGCTTCCTATTTTATTCCTCAGCCATTTTCTCTTCTTGTTTATCTCCCCTCTAAATCCTCTTATTTTTCCCATCCTCTCCCCAATGTCTTATGCCTTTCTAATGCAGACGAATTTACTTTTCTTTTTTTTTCATTTTGGCAGGCCTTGGTTATTGCAGTTCTATGTCCCCACACTGACATTCACCTCCCACATGACTTATCAGATGGTGTTCCCACATAAGAATTAGTCCCTTCCTAGAAAAATTCTCATGATAGGTATTGAAAAGACATAAAAGAAAACTTAAATATATGGAGAGATATACCATGTTCATAATATGTGTGTGTTTATATGTATATGATATATATATATACACGTGTGTGTGTGTGTGTGTGTGTGTGTGTGTGTGTATGTATCTCCATGGGTTACTTCCTGTTGAAGATTAGAAGTTTTAGGAGGAAGTAATATTTCAGAGGTCTTTTTACAATACAGTGTATAAGGGCATGTTGATATCTCAACCTAGAACATGTCTAGTATGGAGGAAACAATGTTAAAAGTAATGAAGTGGCCAAGAAATACAGGAAGGCACAGGAAAATATGACATTTAAGCAAGACTTCTTGGAAAATAGTAAGAATTAGGTTGGCAATATAATGTAGGGTAAAATTAGCATAGGTAGTGAATGCCAGGTGCAACATTTCATGGATGATAGGGAAGAATATGGAAGGTCAATTTTTACCTATAATACTGTGATAATACATGCAAGTTCAGGAAAAGAGCAAAGAAAGAGTTAATGGGAACAATATATTAACTTATATTCACCATTTTCTTTTTGGTGATCTCCTTCCATCTCTTCTGATTTATTTTGTATACAGCATCAGGATTTTGCTATATCTGCTCACATTGTACAACTAAAAGCAATTCTAATGCTCTCATATTTCTTTGCTTTTTTTAATTCACTAATACAATTATGCTTAAAAGGCCCTACACATGGAATTTATCAAGGTACAAAGCGTCAAATATAATGTAATATAATCCTCTATAAATTGAGTATGTTCCTCAAGTAGAGCTTGTGTTATTTTTATCAAAAATTTTAATTGAAATTTGAAACTCAGACTGTATTTGGTTTTTGTACTTCTATTATACCTTCCATATGGCTTCAAATTAAATGTGTTTTTGTCAGTTTACTTCATTTGAAAAGCTTCTGCAGGTGATTCTTAATATTAAAAAAAACTTCTTGAGAAGTTTAATCAGCAAATGGATTGTGCTTGGAAAAGCAAATAACTTATATTTTAAAAAGAATAAATTAGAAATATATTTGATACAATTTTATTTACCTACATAATGTATCACTATGATATCTATATCACATTAAAACAAAGTATATTATTGTTCTTTGAACTGTTGGATTTTCAGACTCTATGTCTTAAATAATACCTCGTAAATTTAAATATATTAATCTTTAAATCTTTATGCTTTTTTGTATATTCTTATAACTTGTCAGTAATCTTTCACTTAAGAAATATTTTAAAATATTTTGGTTTTCACATTTGTATTTTATATTACTTATCTAATTAAGGAGATTCAAGGAAAAGAAATCAAATACAATGTTTCTTCTGTAGTAGTTTAATTTTATGCAGGGAGAGTATAAATATTCTATATTCAAATTAAATTCTAGTGCATTGTTTGGTGTGTTCTTTTTCATTTATCTAGAATATAATATTGGTTATCAAATTGTGCTTGCAGAGACAAAGCTATCTTTATTAAATATCAAAGTATTCAAAATGGCTGACTGCTTTCTGGGCAATTGCATTTTCTTTGAGGTTTCAAAAATTTTTTTTAGATTGGATTTGTGTCTCTGTTAAACAATAACTACAGATAGTAATGTTTTCATTTATTTTTGAAATAGAACTTTCTTAGAGTTTATTGTTTGGTTATTATGTAAGAAAAAAAGCTTTTTTTTTTCTTCCCAACTGCCAGCTTCATGTTTAAATAGTAAACTTTATTTAGATTTAAACCTGCAAATGTTTTCTACAGTGATATAATAATTCCGAATATAAAGTATTTGTTACAGTTGGTTAAATAGGTCATGTTCTTGCCAGCCTAAAATATGTTTTAATTGACTGATACGTTTTTGTATACTAATTGATAAAGATAACAGTGCCCTTAAGGAGAACATTGTAGCAGAGAAGACAGAAAATCATAACAAGATGAGACAAATGCTGTAACACATTTATATACACCTAATATAGGACGATTGGCAGGGTTTATTCAGTTCTATTCTTTTTCTAGAGCTGTAAATGTAGGATCTTTGATCTTCAGTAGAGAAACAGCTGGAAGAGACTACCTACTGGTGTCCCATGAACAAAGTTGAAGAACACGGACAGACAGGGAACCTAGCAGATGTGGCCCATAGGGTTCAGCATTCAAAGACATACAAAGACGGAAATGAAGAACATCAATCTGGAGGGCTAGATGAAAGATACTCAGCATTGCAAATACCTCCAAATACTTTTACTTATTTAAGTTTGCCTTACTTATGTCTGAATATGTTTACTTCTATATAAAATTTAGAATCTATGTATCCAAGTTTTCTCAAAAGTTGTGATAGATCTTTTAATTGGAATTGCATTAAATTTATAGTTAACTTTGAGTCAATTAAAACCTTATTTTAAGCTGAACCATTAATGAACATGGTATATCTCTCTGTATTTTTGTTTTCTTTTATGTTCTTTAATTAATTTCAAAAATTACATTCATATAAATCATGTATTCACTGTAATATAAATTCCTAGCTAATGTTTTATATTTGTGAAGTCTTCATATACTTCTCTCTTTTCCCTAATTGTTTATAGTTCCTTGGAGTTATTCTCTATCTTGCTATAATGTGTATCAATCTCTTCTTTTGAGTTTGATGCAAGGGCTCAGCCCAAATTTCAACCAATTAACATTTGCTTTCCCTTCTTCTGAAAGATTGTTAACTTCAAAAAAGCTGCCACCATAACTATGTTTCAAAAGCCACTTTCTCAGATATTTTCTTAGTTAATTTTCTATTCACATTCTGAGGCTTGAAGGGTCTATAGATAAAATGTGAAATGCTTTCCTTAATCTGTAGTTAGTAAGTGCCTTCCTTAGCTGAGCTCCATAACTGCTCTGGTATTAATACCATATATCGTAATATAACTAGAGCTGCTGTTTTCTTTCTGAATCATGTAATAAAGGCTGCTATCTTTTCCTCTAGGCAACTTTCCACTATACACACATACACACACACACACACATATGAACACATTGAAAGTGAGCTTCTCTCTACCTCCTTAATCCATTTCTTAATTTCTGTATCAAGTTGTGAAATAAATATATAAATTTATTGCTTCAAAAGAATATCTAGACTGGTATTGCCATGGGAAGTGAAGGAGGCAGTAACCCATACTAGTTTGTCATCCTGCCAGATGAATATTTATTTCTCAAGGACGCTGTGTTCTAAGAAGTAAAATATTCACTTCACATGCCAGTGTTTCAGCAAAATATCAAAGTAGGCTCAGTTTGCCTAAATGCTCAGATGAAAAAATACAAATAGAGAAGTAGAGTGAAAAAAAAAGCTCATCAAGAAGAGTCTCCCAGAAACAGCAATTTGGGTAATATGAGCCTAATTATGCACCATCTCTTCCAAATCTGCCTCTAGCCTTCCCACAAGCAAACATATGCATATACCAAAGTACTAATGAGATTGTAAGCTTGCTTCTCAGGAGAGTACTTCAAGTTTAACCGTGTTGACATAGTAATGGGATCAAGCTTACTTTCTTAACTGAGTACTTTTTGACTTAACACTAATTAGCTCTTCACATATTCTAGTAAACTCTAAAAGCTTCAGTTAAGGTATCTCAAATATTCTCATAAGTAGTGCATTTTAACAATTTTATCTCATCAAAACTCTGTTTATGGATGCATTTGATAAGTCCTAGATTTTGTTCTTGAACCTGTTTTCCAATTCTCTCTTTCTTAATATAATACTTACTGTATGACTTTGGGTAATGCATCATTGTTATTATTGAAAAATGATACTAATTTTCTCCCTAATAAGTTCCTGTATATAAGATTCAAAGGACTATAAATCATGCTGCTATAAAGACACATGCACACGTATGTTTATTGCGGCACTATTCACAATAGCAAAGAGTTGGAACCAACTCAAATGTCCAACAACGATAGACTGGATTAAGAAAATGTGGCACATATACACCATGGAATACTATGAAGCCATAAAAAATGATGAGTTCATGTCCTTTGTAGGGACATGGATGAAACCGGAAACCATCATTCTCAGTAAACTATCGCAAGGACCAACAACCAAACACCGCATGTTCTCACTCATAGGTGGGAATTGAACAGTGAGAACTCATGGACACAGGAAGGGGAACATCACACTCTGGGGACTGTTGTGGGGTGGGGGGAGGGGGAGGGACAGCATTAGGAGATATACCTAATGCTAAATGACGAGTTAATGGGTGCAGCAAAGCAACATGGCACGTGGATACATATGTAACAAACCTGCACATCGTGAACATGTACCCTAAAACCGAAAGTATAATAATAAAAATTAAAAAAATAAAAAAAAAAAGATTCACTGGCCGTGAATTAACACTCAGTACGTAGTAGCTTTTTAAAAAAATTCCTTCTATTGTCTTCTGAATTCTAGCATTACATGCCTCAATAATGTGCATCATTAGTAGAAAGACATAGGTGTTTTGCTATATAGTTATAGTCAAGATAATTATAGTCCAGATATAGTTGTTTTGTTAATATGTGTCATTTCCACATATACAAGGAAAAGCACACATTAACCAAGCCACTGCAAACTATATGTGAGTGGTGCTCATGAGTAGCCATTCATTTTTTAGAATACTGTTTATATGGCATGCTTAGTAGTGATAACTCTAGCCCACCCACACAACCTGCCTGGCTGCTGCATGTCTGGGACAAACTAAATCCTTACTGTCTCTCATTATCATGAATATTGCAAAAATTCTTCCGTGTTTTATATTTTTGTTTTTCAACCATAATTTAGTAGTCACTGTTGAGGGCTTTGCTGGAGAGAGCCTGGTGTGTTTCAATACATATCAGACTCATAAAGATGTCATCTACATTTAGCCTTATAATTCTGTGATTAATTTTATGTCCCAGTTTTGCTTACGGATGACAAATATCAAAGACAATTTAAAGGTCCAACGTGAAGCAAATGATTGAAAAATACATATGAACACAATTGAATATAATGGCCACAACAAAGAAATAAAGGAAGTTATTATGCAATGTTACATAAAAAGATTCAAATTCAAAATTTCAAATTATAAGAACACTGTCATTGAAATTAGTCAGGCAAAGGCTAAAAGGGTATATGAAGAAATAAATAATCATCTCATCAGAATTAGGTTATATCAGTGGATGTGTAGTGAATTTAATTTGTATTATTTTTCAAAATACCTGCATATCATTAAGTGAAATTACATAAGAAATCAACAAATTGCTAACCCATTCTATGAATTAGTATTACTCAAAATTTTTCTGTCTTATGGTCAAGATTTTGAAAATATGTCATTTATTTCTGATATGTTAATTTTACTCAAATAATAGTTGAGGCCTTAAATAATTCTAACACTACATAAATATAATTGTATGTTATGGTGGAGAATGAAAGTTACATACTTCAAGATAAAAGATATGTTACAGTATTTATTTTTGCTGTGAGCTACTTTACTCTGACAGGTAACTCTTCCCTCAATACATTAATTTGCTCTCTTCCACTGTAGGGATATTTTGATAAAAATATTATTGAGAAGTTCTGCTCCCTACTTCATGAAATTTAAGGTCGAATCAGAGGAAAAATTCAGAGCTGATCAATTGTATCTTAACAATCTGTTTCTAAATTAAGGCAAAGTCTTAAAGCATGAATATACAGTGTATAAATGTATATATATGTCTATATATATATAGGTAGATTATGTATAGCATACACAATCCAATAATTATACATACATATATACAAATATACAGCATACATAATCTAATCGTTCTAAATCAAGTTTTTTTTTCTAGCCAAGGTCTTATACATCCTCTTCTATTTCACCATTCACCCTGTAACCCAAACTGAAATGCTCATCTTGTTCCAACCCCAGATAAAATAAAAAATAGGTGACCAAATTATTTTAAGTCTACCTCACTAGGGTTTCAAATGTATCCCGCACTTTTGATCACAATGGCTGTTATTAGTATCATGGACCTCTTTGCCTATTAAAGGATCTTCTAAGAGAGCCTTTTAACTGGTCTCTCAGCTTTTTGTTTCTCCTATTTAATCTGCTGATACTGCCACTCAGATCATCTGGCCCCTTGAACTGTGTTATATATAGCAGAACCAGATAGAAATAACATACCTCAAAACACAGTTATTTGACTTTCTATTATATAAGACAATGTTATAAAGGACAAATTGATTTCTAAAGAAAGATTAAACCTACACTTAATCATGAGAATACCAGAATAGTAACATGTATATTTATATGAAATATCAAGTTTCTATTTTGTTTATTAAAAAATATCTGAAATTTACTGCTGATATGGGGGTGAAAAAAATGATAGAACATATGTCTTTAAAAAAAGTTGAAATATTTAAAAGTTTGTCTAAGGAAGTAGTGCCCACTATGATCAGATCTTCTTTGATATCTTTCACATTATAATTGACTTGTGAGAGCTTGAGTTTGAATATTTACTACCGTTTTATTATTTTTTAAGTAATAATTTAATTATTTTTAGCATTTTCACTACTATTACTACTGAGTTGTCTTAAAGACTGTGTAAGCATTTTCTGTTTAGTTTTCACATTAATCCATAATAGTAATTATTATTTCCATTTGATTGAAAACAAAATTAAGCCTAAAATGATTATGCAACTCACCCAAGGATTCAGAGCCAGAAAGTAGAGAAATAGGAAATCAAACAGAGTTTTCTCTGATTCTAAAGTATATTTCATTAAGACCTACATTACACTGCCTCTCAGCCCTTTTCCGTGTTCCTTAATATTAAATCAGAGTCTGTTTTACAGTCATAACTTATATAAGTCTTTCTCTCTTAATATTTCATGTCAAACATGAAAAATAAGTTTTAGGACTCTTTATCTATCTGCACATAAAAAGAGTTGCTCTAGCGGGCGCGGTGGCTCACGCCTGTAATCTCAGCACTTTGGGAGGCTGAGGCGGGCAGATCACGAGGTCAAGAGATAGAGACCATCCTGGCCAACATGCTGAAACTCTGTCTCTACTAAAAATACAAAAATTAGCTGGGCACGGTGGCATGTGCTTGTAATGCTAGCTACTCGGGAAGCTGAGGCAGGAGAAGCACTTGAACCAAGGAGGGGGAGGTTGCAGTGAGTCAAGATCGCGCCAGTGCACTCCAGCCTGGCGACAGGGCAAGACTCCATCTCAAGCCTCTTCTGTGTTCTAACTGAAATATAACAACAAAAATGAAGCAAAATGAAAATATAATAACAGAAATTCCTCAGCATTATTATGTTCTGAGCTTTAAGAGAAAAAAGAACAACAACCATTAATGTTGAATTCTACCTAGAATCCCAAATTACATATTGCATATTTAAAACAAACAGTGTTTACAACAATATTTACGACAAAGATTACAGATCTGTTGTTTTCTACAAGTAGGAGCTAGTGAGCTGTGTCAAATGCTGCAGAAAGATCATTTAGGATAAGGTAAACCATAGGCTTCCAACCATTAAAACATGGAACAATGTCAGCAAAGGCGTGAGACAAATTTCAGCTTGGTATGACTAGAACTGTGCAAGCAGTGACAGTTTGTATAGGTTGCCATTTGACCTTGAAGGAAGAAGAAAGATGATCTGCAGTGGCTTTATGGCTTTATGGTCATAAGCAAATTGCCAACCACAGTGCCAGGGAAGGCTTAATTGTGCCGGTAAGCAGAGGGGATGTTCCCTAGAAGCAATCAACATCTAAATACATGGGGAAAAACAAAAGCAGCAACAAACCTGGAAGAAAATTCTAAAAAGGGAAATTAGATATAGCCTAGAAACATAATGAAAGAACTGTAAAAAGTTATTTTTAATTTTGCATTGAGAGCAGCAAAAAATTAGCTTGTGCACATTGGAAGAATACCAAAACGAAAAATCACAAGGAAAGCACACATATGCACAATCTGACATGTAACTAGCAACAATCACACTTTAAATGAGAATACTGTGTTATGTGTTTCATGTGATTCTCACAACATTCTTTTGAGGAGGCGGAGAAGATAGATTTAGTGTCCATTTGTCTACTAAGGAATAAAACCGCAGAGGTGTTAAGAAATATGCCTACAGGACACAGAGGCAGAAGTTGCATAAAATCTCCAGTCCAGAGAAAATGCTTGGTCCAGTGCCTATTTCATTACAATACACCCCTGATGTGCATGCCCTATTATTGACGCGGTGACACTAGAGAAATTCACAGCCAGACTTATGTCCTGCTCAGGAAAAGTAGCTAATGTTCTCGGCACAGTTTACAAAAGTCACTTCCATAATAAATGGTATTTCAGTTTTCTCTGTGGCCACGTAAATGAATAAGGAGTGATAATGACATGCTCATTATTTTAGGAACATATTTGCATTTGTAATGATACAGCTCCTACCAGGAGCCAAAGCCATAGAGACAACTGTCTGAATGAATTATATTTGTTTGGCTGATTAGATAAAAAATGCAAACATAAACTGCACATCAACTACTTTAAGATTATTTAATCCTTCTCTTGAAAGGGAAATGGGTCTCTGAAGTTGTTCTTTTAAGCTCAAAAAATAGACCATTAAATCAAGCAGCTGAAACAGTTCTTTAAAAATCACCCTCCCCAAAATTCTTGCATTTTCTCAACAGTCTGAAATAAGTATATCAATCGGCATAATATCAAGATGTATTTATTAATTTGCAGTTATTTCCTAGATTAGCCTGCTCAATTTTCATGAGCCAGTCCCCATGCCTCTATGGGAAGTGATGGCTTAAACTGTGTCCATTTAGCAGACAGCAACTTTCAAGTGAGGATAAGTGCAGCTAAAATGATCCCCCTGAAGTTCTCAATGTGTGCAATTAGCTTTGCAGATGTGCGTTGTCCACACCTACCTTTTAATGATCCCTAAAACCTTTTTTAATGAAGCAGTTCCAGTAGTCTCCTCCCTATAGACACCAGCTGCCAGCCCACCTCTGGTTATCTAAGTTCTATAATGGAGTCCAAATGTGGCTGAAACCTTTTAAAAGCTTTGAATATTTTTGTAAGTCATGCCCCACTTATCAATGAAGAATAAATTTCAGAGTGGGAGCAGTGGTCCAAAGTTTTGCCATCTCTCATTTACATACCTCTCACTCCCTCACCCCATCCTACTTTATTCTAAAGTACAAATGGAATGTGTCTCCTTCCTGCTTAAAACCTTTCAGTGGCTCCTGTCACTTAAAAGTTCAGGCTTCTCTATATAGTTCCAATCCGTCTCCACGCTTTATATTATTATTGTCTTCATATTTAGCGTTGCAAAACTATGTCTATAATCTATCTATCCACCCATTTGTCTCTCATATTGGATTTCTATATAGTTTCTAATTTCTGATATTATGACTATATTATTATAGATATATATTTAAATGACAGTTCTTAAAATTTATAGTGACCACTTTCTACTGGGCTTAAAATAATTCCACGGAATATTTCAAAAAGTATGTGCAAGGGAAGAGGCGTGGTACTTGTATATGTATATGTGCATGTATGCGTGCAGATGTTCCAGAGATATAATTTAATATTAATCAGCAAGATTTCCATTTTGAGTAAAAATAAAAGGCTCTTACAGGGGCTTGAAACCTGTTTGACTTACCAAAGCAAAAGGGTCAGAAGCATCACAAGCATTATTTCTCCTCTGTAGGCTAGGATAGGTCCCCATTGCAGAACTGGGTCCAGTGATACCAAGAGATAAGATAGGATCCCTAAGCAGAAAAGGCCCCACTTAATTAGTATAATGAGTAGCAAGACAGCTGTTAGCATCCAGAGAAGATGACTAACTCATACAGAGTCACAAACCTGGTTAGTAGAATATGATGCCCCTAGGAGCAACACAGATGACAGCCATTATGGTTGTGTGTGTGTGTGTGTGTGTATGTGTGTGTGTATATATATATGTGTGTGTATATATATATGTGTGTGTATATATATGTATATAAATGCAAATCTTTGCCTAGTGTCTATAGCTGAGCCAGTTTTTGAATATGGGACTAATTTAAAAAGAGGCCAGGTATACGTGAGGAAGTACCCTGCAGGAAGGGTACATGTTAGTAATTCCAGCATTCCTTCCACTAAGGGATCTGCTGCTATTTTTTTAGGTACTTATAGACTAGGGAAAGGGAATTACCTAGTATTTTAAGGATTATTGAACATAGGGCTCAAAATGACATTGCTACCTGGATATATGGAGCAGCATCATGTTTCACCCAGTTGATCAGGGCACTATGAAGAACTGAAAACAAATAGAGTTCTGGCTAAGGTGTGCATCTAGAGGGTCTATTGGGTCCACACACCTACTCAGTGGGCATGTCTCTGGTTCCTAAGGGTATCATTAGAATATACATATAGTTTGTCACTGGTACATCCACTACATTGTTTTCTTGGAGGGAGGGTGAGAGATACCATAGTGGGGAAACCCAAGTGGATGCCCCTAAAACTGCCCCTATTCTCAGTCAGGACTGAGGATCTGAAACAATATATTCTATGGAGCAGGAGTAGAAATTAGGGCCATCTTTAAAACCCTCATGGATGAGGGAGAGGTGTATCCTCTCCTATCATATCTCCATATAAATCACCAGCCTGGTCTCTACAAAACCATTAGAAAATGACAGTGAACTAACACACTGCATGGGAGTAGTAGCCACAACTGCAACTGTAGGTAAAGATGTAGTATTTTTCCTAGGGCAGATTAATATGACTTTAGGTACGTGGTATGCAGCCAATGATTTGGAAAAATGTGATTTTATCTTTATCAGGAAAATGGGTCAGAAAGTTTGGATTCACTTGAAATGAACAGTGCCCATTTACATATTGATTAAGTTAACTATCTTAACCTTCATTATGATGAAGTCCAAAGGGTCCACATTTAACTATGCATCCTATAAAACAATGCATGGAACAAGTATAGTAATTATATAATGCCAATCAGACCAGAAAGCAAGGAATGGCTAGTACAGTGGAGGCTCTGACAAGGCATATGCTATCCAATGAGCAAGATATAAACCCTGTGAACACTGAGGATTCTACTGCATTATTAAAACATTAGATGCCTAATGATCTGGAGAATGCTTGGGTATCCTCTCCAAAGAAAGGGAAAACTTATTGCATCTTGCTTCTTCCTTCATAAAGCAAAAAACTCAATGTTTTACAGCCTCTTAAGTCTCTGGAATAGTTTATTTCATACCTAGGGAGACTACTTAAAATCATATACTAGGTGATAATAAAGACGGATACATTTTATTATAGTTGGGTCTAGTGCAGGTAAAAGTCTTCAGTAGGTCAGAATCATGACCCTGCACCTTGGACTCTTTCTTCTGTCAGGTCTTATAGTATAAAAAGTGTCAGTATTGGCATAAGATATAAAAGGAACTTAAAGGACAAACCCATTGGGGGAATCACAATGTAGACCCTTAGGATTCCAGGGCAAATTCATTCTATCTGCAAATCACAGTAAGGTAGAAGCAGTACCTCTGAGAACAGGCCCAAGCAGGATGATAAGGCACAAGTGAGCCATAAAAGCATGGAGCCTAGATCTCTCTTCCCCATTCTACATTCTCTGAATAGTTCCCTAAATTCATAGCTATGGCCACATAGGATATGCCCATGACCAATCGACAGATGTCAACTCACGATGTGGGTATAAGCCAACAATGGATAACAGTTGCCCTGTAGTCCTGCGGCAGCCTAGAAAGGTGAGGGAAAATCTTCCCAAGGGTTAGACATTTGCGTAGGGCACCTGGTCATCCACTCTGTGTGACCTGAATAGTCCAGAGTTAGAATATATATAGACTCATGAATAAGGGTGAATGGCTTGGAAGATTTGTTAGAAGCCAGGAAGGAGAAAAATTGGAAGAGAAGGAATGAAGAAATCTGATGCAGAGGGATTGGGATGGCATATATGAATGGACATAAAGACAGATATAATTATATATGCTATGCTCCACTAGAATGCATCCACTACAGAAGAGGCATTCAACCGCCTTATAGAAAAAAAAAAAATGACTCAGCCAGTTGACAACAGCTAGACTCTCTTATATCTGCTCTCCATAATTTACATTAGTTTCTTGTGTCTGTAACAAATTACCACAAGCTGGGTAGCTTGAAACAACAGAAACACATTCTCTCACAGTTCTGGATGCCAGAAGTCTAAAATAACTATCAATGGCCAAAATTAATATATTAGCAGGGCTGTGCTTTCTCTGGAAAAGAATTTGTTCATTGCCTATTCCAACTCCTGGTGGCTGCTGGCATTTCTTGGTCTTTGGCTGCTTCAGTCTAATCTCTACCTCTGTCTTCACATTGACTTTTCCTCTGTATGTTGCAAATCTTCGTTTGCCTCCCTTTTATAAGAATACATTTGATGTTATTTAGGGCTCATCTGGATAAACAAAGAATATTTCCTCATCTCAAGATTCTTAAACACATTTGCAAAGACCCTTTTTCCAAATAAGAAAACATTTATAGGTTCCAAAATTATAAACGGACATATTTTGGGGCCCATTATTCATGTTACTACAAGAAATGTCCTGCACACCCATCTCCACCAGATATGCAGTGCTGGCACAATGAGTGGTTTGATAAGATATCCATGGTGGCCTCAACAGTGTAGGCTTTCATTTACCAAGTCTGGTTTAGCTATTGCTGCTGACAAATATCCCATCTTCCAACAGTAGAGATCAATGCTGGATCCTTAATACTGCACCACTCTACTAAGAGATCACTAGTGATCATAATTAGTCACTTTATGCCAAATTGACTCTATTGGATCTTTTATATTTTGAAAGGGGGTAACAATTGATTTTGACACATATTTTGGGTATGGGTTTGCCTTTCCAGATTTAAAGACCTCAGCCAATACCACCAACTGATGACTGTATAGAGTATCATCAATTGGCACAGTCGGTCATGAATCATTTTGTCAGACCACGGAATCTACTTAATAGTAAAGGAGATGAGAAAGTGGCCATTTGGCTCATTCCACATAGGCTTAAGTTGCTAGTCTGATGGAATGATGGAAAGGTCTATGAAGGGTTCAGCTGAAGGGTCACCTCAAAAGGGATGACAATTTTGTAGGATTTTCCAGGCTTCAGAGTATGTTTTAAATCAATGACATTTACAAGTTGTTGTGTGTATCCCATCCACCAATGCCAGGCATACACAGGTCTGGAAATCATGAGGTAAAAACAGAAGTGCCCCCACTTACCATCATTTCCAGAGATGTGTTTGGGGAATTTGTGCTTTCCACCAATCCTAGGCTTGGTATTTTAGATGTCCTTGCTCCCAAAATGATACTGCTTCTGCCAGGACACATAACAAGAGTTCTGATTCACTATTAGAGGCTATTTGGATACTTTGGGATATACCTTTCAAGGTGCCAGCAAGAATTATTGACCCTGACCACCAGGAAAATGTAGGGCTGCTGTTACACAATGGGAACAGGGAGAAATATGTTTATACCAAGGTGATTCACTTGAGTATCTCTGAGTCCTTTTTGACAAATTATGGTGTTAAAGAGATGAGTCCCACAAATTCATTCTGGGAAGAGTATGTGACAAAGCCTACAGACCCTTCAGGATAAGGATCTTTGTCACAACACTAGGTAAACTACCATGACCTGCAAAGCTAACAACGGACGGTAAGAGAGATAGTAAATAGATTATTCAGTAGGGAGGCAAATACAAGTTGTGGCGTTGAGATGCGTTATATTCCGGCAGCTGTTCAGCTAGCACCCCTCCTCCCACAAACTTTCCCAGGAAGAGAGGTCCATTGGAATCCTGAATGGTTTCTCCCACCAGAACTGGATTCAAGTAGCACAAGAGTGGGTTGTGGTGAATCCCCTAGGTCTCTCTCATTGAGGCTTAATGACTCATTATCCCAGTTTCTAAGAGTGCTCTTGGCACACAGTCCACGGGTTAGCCCCATTTGTGAATTACCTCCACTAAAGAAGGTCACTTCTCCCAAGACCACACCCTTTCCTGAAACAGCCCATATCCCATGACTGATCCAATAGGGGTAGAAAAAACAAAATTTCTTGCTCCAACTTAAGATGGTATTCAGTGGATTTCCTAACTTCAGTGTTTTCTGTGAATTGCCTAAAGACTCCACTGAGACTGAATCACAGATTCTCTTTTTTGCACAATTCTGTTATCTTCTCCTTTACCTCCATAGATGTTGATTCTAAGAGCACTCTCTCACAAACTTTCTGTAGGACAGTTTGCTTTCTGTTGAACCCAACCTGCGGAGTCTCCAAATTGTTCTTCTTGCCACTTTTTCTCCTGCTTGCTCAAAACCCATGGTGCATGCTGTGGCAATATATTTAAAGTAAGTTACATTACATCTACTAAACATTGTAGAATTTAAAACTTTCCAGTCCATTTTAAATCCAATCAAACCTCTGATGAGGCTCTGAAGGAATGATCTTTTATTCAAGTTGAAAAATAAAAGTAAAATTCTAAGCCCCCAGTTGACAGAATGGACTCCCTCTTGGCCAAGGGAACCCCAGCTTGGAAGCTAAGTTCCAGGCCATGGCCGGATGGGAAGTTAGATGAGCTGTGTTATAACCTGTCTCTTGCTAACTGCGATTCAACCTTCTTTTCTAAGGGCTAACCAGAAGCCGGCCCTTTCAAAAAGACTCCACTGCTGATTTCAACCAACCACCTGACTGCTGCCCCTCCCTTTTGCAGTTTCAACACAACAGACCAGCATTCCTTCCTGATGAGGGGCCACCAACCCTGGCGTGGTTCTGGCCGGTCTATGGAGGATGTGCAGTGAGAGTTTTGGTGTTCTCTGCTTCACCATTTGATGTCAGAGGGCTGAAAACTCCACCTTAGCTCATGCTAACACTGCCGTGTTTTTTAACATTGGACCCATGGAGAGGCATGAAGCTCCATTGCACATGGGCATGCCTCTCCTTTCATAAATATTCATAATTCCTTCTATAGCTTATTGAATATGTATATTTGGCCACCCCTTTATGCATAAATAAATTGCAGTTTTATTCTTCTGGCCTTCAAAGTGGCTGCTTCTGGCTTTTGGCCAGAAGCTATGCTTCTTATCCTGTCAGAATGGTGACCAGTCAGGCTGCAACCCTTTCTTAAAAAAAAAAAAAAAAAAAAAAAAAAAAAGGCTTTCCTTTATAAATGTATAAATCTCATCATTCTTGAGTTGACAAGATTCCAAGATTCCGTGACTTCATATCATATTCATCCACTAACTTGGTCACTAACTACATACACACTAGTCTCCTTCCAGTTGCAAGGACAGGTTATACTTTTGTTTAAACCATGGGATTTTGCACATGCTATATTCTCTGCTTGGAGTGATATTTCATCTCTTCTTGGCTTATTCAGCTTAACCTCACCATTCATATAGTAGTTTAAATATTGTTTCCTTAGTGAATTCATCACGGACCACCCTATCTAAAGTAGGCCTCCAAGAAATTCTATTTGTCGGCTATTTATTTTATTCATGGTTATTTTCATAGTCTATATTTCTTGTTTACATGTTACCATCTCTCACTCAATACTGAAAGCTCCATAATACCATAAAAAATATATTTGTAGTGACTGTATGTGTGCTCACATTGTATTCTGGTACATCGTTCTTTTATAATATTTTGAAGTGAATAACATCAGCATACTATGTAGTTAAGGTCATTTCTCCTCCCAGAAAACCTTCTTTTGCTTCTTGTTGCTCTCTTTGACTAATTCCTTCCAAACGACCATAAAAGTACAGCCCATTTTAGGTTTTGACCTAATCCCTTCTCATAAACCATGTGGGTAAACACTTCTCCTCCAATTGTATTGGTGCACTACTTCCAGTGCCATATAATACATACTTTTCATGCACCCAAGCAAAGGAATCTCAGGTCATGGATCTCTGATGGTGACAAGTCCATCAGAACACAAGCATTACCTTGGGCTGATTATATGATTGCTCTATATCTGCAAGCTTGATACTCACAATGACTCCTCATCACTCTTTTGTTGTGTAGTCCCTTTGCTAGTATAATAAATAATAATGATAAATAATGACGATGGGGGAAATTTTTGGAGGTGATGGATATGTTTAATTAGTAGATTGTGGTGATGGTTTCTTATACTTATCTCCAAACTCATTAAGTTGTGTACATTAAATGTGCATAGATTTTGTATGTTAATCGTACCTTAATAGAATGGTTTACAAAGAAAGGTAGTAATAAAATTTTTGGTGGCTGCTGGCTGTTTGTAATATTATGTGGCTCTTAACTTACAGGATGTAAGGTGGGGAGTTAATATTGTTGAGGAACATAGTGTGAAAGAGGAAACTACATATGCATGATGGTTAACTTTATGTATCAAATTGACTTGGGCTAAGGGATGCCCTGATAGCTGGTGAGACAATTCTGAGTTTGCCTGTGAGGATGTTTTCAGAAGTGACTAGCATTTGTATCGGCAGACTGAGTACAGATCAACCTCACCAACGTGAGTAGGCCTCAGGCAATAGATTGAGGACCCGACTAAAATAAAAAGGCAGAGAAAGTGAAAATGTATTGTCTCTGTTTGAGGTTGGACTACCATCTTCTCCTGCCATTGGAAATTGATGCTCCTGATTCTAAGGAATTTAGACTCTAACAGGGACTTAAACCATCAGTTTTTCTGGTTCTCCAGCTTGCAGAAGGCAGATCATAGGACTTCTCAGCCTCCATAATCATGTGAGCCAATTCCTCATAATTGGAGCAGAGAGAGAAGTTTCTGGAATAAAAAGAATGGGTAGAATTTAGGCTCTTCCAAAGGACCGTAAACTTCTTTAGAGACAAAGGGCAGGCTGTCATGTTGTCTTTGTAAGCCCAGTTATCAGCCCAGTGTCAGGCACACATAAAATGTGTGAACCATGAAAACAAATAATAAGTGATGAAAAATGAACTAATTTAAAATGATTTCTAGAGAAGCACCAGCAAGTAAGCACCCCCTGACACAGGGAGGTGCCTGAATAGGTCCTGTGCCTATTGCACCTGGAAAGAATCAGACATATGGCTTTGAACAGCTTACTTTACAATGACTCCTTCTTTTATAAGATACTTGGCCTTTTGTGAGTGGAACTACAGCTGTCTCTGAAAATGGCAACATCTGATCCTGAAGCCTAGAATATAAAGCACTTGAAAATGTCACTCATTTAAGGTTATCCTCTGATGCTAAGAGCCTAGAGAAAAATTAATAGGCGGATATGGTAAAGGAAACGAACAACCAGACAACTACATTTATGAATATGATGAACAGTAATGCATGCTTTCTGCCTAAGACTTTTTCCTTGGAAGAATTCACATAGATTTATCACTTTAGAAAATGTGTGGTCAGCTCAAGCACAATAGAAGAGATAGAATTGTTTATCTCTTTTTAAAATAAATGTAAGCAGGGTACTACATGCTAAGTGGCTGTGATAAATCATAGGATCAGTATAATTGAAGGTCGCATTGGAGGAGATTTCATAGATGGAAATATGATTAAGGTGATGGTCTTTTATCAGATAATCTAGGTTCAAATTCGCATTCCACTCCTTATTTATGTGATCTCATCTATAAAATGGAGATTACAATGTCACCTACCTCACTGAGTCATTTGGAAAATGACTATGCATGCAAAGCCTAGCATATAGTAAATACTCAATAAATATTCCTGCTAAATTTAAATTTCCTTTTACTGATTGGCACATTGAAATCTATTCATTAAGACTTGTGTGAAGCCTTGTAAATGCTTCAGGAGTTTTGCGTATAGCTGAGGGGGAAGGATTAGTATTATCATATCTGCCTTGGTTAGAGGCACACAATTTTGGGGTCAAGTGTGATTGTAAAGACTTCTGTCAGAGATATTTATCCAGAGATAAATAGAAGGAAAGGCAAAGACTAAGGGAGAGTCAAGTAGTAAATATATAATTCTGCCTGGAGTGATCAGAAAGAATTTCTAGAACAGGAGGAATATAATCTGTGGCCTGATAGACAAATGGAACCAACAGAAAGCTATTAATAAGTTCTAAATCAATCCAGAAATTCTAACTTACCAATAGGAATATAAGAAACAAGAAAAGAGGTCTACCATTTGGAAGCCTCTTTTTTTTTTCATTTATTTATTTTTTGCTACCCCTTTAGAATTCTTTTGCTTTTCAGCTTTATTGAGTACAGCTGACAAATAAAAACTGTACATGTTAAGGTATACAATCTGATGTTTTGATATACATATACTTTGTCAAATGATCGCCACTATCCAACTAATTAACATACCCATCACCTCACAGTTAACATTTTCTTTCTTTGTGTATGTGTGTGTGAGATAAGAACACTTAAAATCTACTCTTTTAGCAAATTTGAAGTATATGATATAATATTGTTCACTATAGTCACCATGCTGTGTACATTAGACCTTCATAACTAAAACTTTACCAACATCTCCCAATCTCCCCCTTCCCACAACACCTGGCAAACACTTAGATGTAGAATCTAAAATAGACTCAAAGAGCAGAGGGTCATACCCTAGTCTAAGCACTAACTGACACTCATAAGTTTTCAGGTCCCTTTTGCCCTCCTAAAGTTACAACATGAGAGATGTCATGTTCTAACAAATATCTTTATCTTAAGAATAAAATAATATTTTTAAATAGAAAATTGTTTTCATCAGCTCAGGAAGGATCCAAATTTGAGTGTCTCAAAGACAAGTGGTAGTAAGAATTCTATATTTCAAAATCCATTCTGAAAATTACTAGTGGATCTGAAGAGCCAGGTACTTTAGGATGCATTTAGTTTATTAGATAAATGCTCCTAGAATTTGAATATCAGTTTAAAAACACTTTTAAAACTACTAAATTTGCACATTAGGCGAGCTGCTTCCTTTCAGCAACTTTTAAATAATAATAAGAATTTCAATATCTTATGACTTGTGGCTTTGAAAAATGTTTCCATTTCATTACTGTACTATTCTCTCTTCTTTGCATTTATGAATATTCTAGGAAAAAACAGTAGAAGTTGGACTTTTAAAAAGTTGATCTCTATTTACATTTAATTTGAATAAGCTTCTATTTAAATAGGGAAAGTAGGTTTCCAAATTTAAAACACTAATGAATAAGAAAAATGAAGATAATGCTATGTTTATTCTATTTGGTGCTAATATGGAATGCTACTGGAGGTGTTTCTTTGTCATTTTAATCCCAGAAGGCTTTTTTTTTCCCTGAACAATCTCTGCCACCTGCATTCTGTTTAAGATATAATCATTCAATGTCTACAAACAAGTGATAACATTATTATGCATTTCTGTCCCTTTCATTCTTTACAAGAGTGACAAATATCCCATTTCTTAGATCCAATAGCTCAGGCTGGGCACCAGCAGACTCATTAGGATTCCATTAATAAGCAGAGGCCTCTGGAGAGTCTAGCTTTTTCAAACCTCCATCTATTCTATCTCCCACTCGATTTTCCCAACAAAAGCCTCTCTGCTTGGTATCTCTTTCATTTCACCATTCCCTTTTTAAAAAGAAACAATGGAAACAAAGTCCTAAGATTAGATTGGTGATATTGAAATGATTCTGACAGCCAGTGACAATGCTGCCAACCCGAAATGGGATGCTTACATTATTTATGAACACTAAATGTCACCGATTTCCCCTTCATCAGATAATTTCAGGAGACAGAACTGTTTCTGTAGGGCGAGAGGGAGCATGTGTACATGTGCTGCTCCCTCCCCTCCCTCTCCACATCAGCCCTTCCATATATCACACTGGCTCTGTGTCAAAATCTCCTCCCTGGGAAGAAAACAGGTGCACCTGACCATGTTTCAAGTTTTACTACAAGTCTCAGATCAGGTCACCTGATAGGGATGTCAAGTGTGTTGTAAAACCAAATGGGACCCTCTGAAATGTGAAATCATTAGCAAATCCGCTAATTTTTTTTTTTAATTCTGTTTCCTATGCTCCCTTCAGAAGTCAACTATCAGAGGGAAATTACCAAGAGTTGAAAGGGAAAGACAGTATCCCTCTGGCACCCTGATCTATGTCTTGCTTTGGTGGTTGGGAAAGAGGGACTGGCATAATGAGAACACACACAATCTATGTCACTGGGAGTATTAGTGTGAAAAGGAGATCAGAGCCAGCTAATCTGGGATATTTAACTAACATTTTCCAGGGAGCTCGAGCCTTTTCAGAGCTTCAGTTGCTAAGTAGTTGTGTATAGATTTATTTCATATCACACTGGCTTTTATAATCTCATGTGTCCAAGTTGAACAGTAAAACGTCTTTAAAAATCAAGCATTCTATAAAAGGGATCTTTTTTGGGGAAGTTTTTGCTTAATTATTGATCACTGAATATTTCATCTTCAGCATTTAAAAGGAATCCTAGAGTTATTGGAGTTTGACCTTCTGTTTGTAGGTAGGTGCCTGAGAACCCAAGAGGTTTTCTGAAAAATAGTAATTTCACTTTTGGAAATCAGATAGGAGGCTATAAACGAAGCCTGCCTCTGGCCTTGCACTCTTTGAATTCAGCTAGAACTTAACACAGCAACAGTTACTTCTTCACCTATTGCACAAAAAGAGAACCATATTTCTACCATCATTTAGATTACAGGTTTCAAACATATCCATAAAATGCTAGATGTTACAACAGGTGTTAGCTTATAAAAATGAGCAGGTCTTTTAAAAGCTGACTTCCAATAGAGGTTTAGTCAATTTATAAAGAATTAGGCTAGTGCTAGAGACAAATTTAAATGTCACGTGATGGTGCAAAGCATATATTTACTATTTACTCTCCCTGTTACAGTGTCCATTGGCTATTTTACAGAGTTCGTGGTATATTACTTTTCTTTTCTTTTTTTTTTTTTTTTTGAGACAGGTCTCACTCTGTCATCCAGGCTGGAGTACAGTGGCATGAGCTCACCTCACTGCCACCTCTGCCTCCCGGGTCCAAGTGATTCTCATGCCTCAGCCTCCTAAGTAGCTGGAATTACTTAGAGACATGCACCACCATGCCTGGCTAATTTTTTTTATTTTTAGTAGAGACAGGGTTTCGCCATGTTGGCCAGCTTGGTCTTCAATTCCTGGGCTCAAGCCATCCACCCATCTTGGCATCCCAACATTCTGGGTTTATAGACATGAGCCACTGCACTTTGCCCAGATTACCTTTTGGACATTATTATTATTATTATTTTTAATTTTCACTATTTGAATTTAGTGTAGTTTGGTTTGCTTTTTTTTTAACCTTAATCCTAATACCTCCACTTAGGTCTCAGATTCTATCCTAGGAAAGCAGCTCCCAGATCATTCAGCTTATATAGTCCTTTAAGACTTTCAAATTCTTCAGGATGAAATACATACAAGATCAGCCAATCAACTGTCACTTTGCTTCTACTCTGCTTCACCCCACCACTGCATATTGACTTCTACTAATGGCATAACTCCCTGTGTGTCATGATCCTTAAGTCTTTCTTCCTTTGCTCAGTTTTTCTAAGGATCACACACCCCCACTCCCATTTCAGGAAAGAAGGACAGGAAAGAAGAGGGTGGGAGAAGAAGGGAAGCATACCCTGCTCCCTACAGGGATGGATGGCTTGCTACTTTCTTGTTTCTTTCCCCCCATGTCAGCTACTTGTTTGTTTTCTCTCTGACACCCTTTCACTCTCATTTTTTCTTCTATTTCATTCTTCTGAGAGGTAACCATTGTTACATTGATTGTTCATGATTAGAAGCTAGTGATCAGTAATCAAGATAATGTATATCATATATCATATGTATATATATAGTATTACATATAATACTACTCAGCCATAAAAAGGAATTAATTAACAGTATTTACAGTGACCTGGATGAGATTGGAGGCTATTATTCTAAGTGAAGTAACTCAAGAACGGCAAACCAAACATCCTATGTCCTCACTGAGAGTGGGAGCTAAGCTATGAGGATGCAAAGGCATAAGAATGATACAATGGACTTCGGGGACTTGCAGAGAACAGTAGAAACAGGGCAAGGGATAAACAAACAAACAAAAACTAAAAAGCAACTTTGGAAGGCCGAGGCGGGCAGATCACTTGAGGTCAGCAGTTTGAGACCAGCCTGGCCAACGTGGTGAAACTCTATCTCTACTAAAAATACAAAAATTAGCCACGTGTGGTGGTACATGCCTGTAGTCCCAACTATGCGGGCAGGGCAGCTTGAATTGCTTGAACCGGGAGGTGGAGGTTGCAGTAAGCTGAGGTCACGCCGCTGCACTCCTGCCTGGGCAACAGAGTGAAACTCCTTCTCCAAAAACAAAAAAGAAAGAAAAGAATGAAAGAAAGAAAGGAAAGAAAGGAAAGGAAAGGAAAGGAAAGG
>NW_026652281.1:98541661-98548050 GCF_009828535.3 Hylobates moloch
AAGGAAGGAAGGAAGGAAGGAAGGAAGGAAGGAAGGAAGGAAGGGAAAGAAAGAAAGATATTTTATCTCTGAAAGAAAAAAAAAACCTGCACTATTTTTCCATATAGCAAAACCTGTGGGCACTAATACATACTATAGTGCGTGTGTGTGTGTGTGTGTGTGTGTTTGCAATAATGTATATGTGTGTTAGGTTTATTTTCCTGCAAATAAACCCCTCATCTCATGCCTCAAGTGGTGATCTTGTCAGTTCTCATAAGCTAAACACAATCAGCGCAGGTCAGTATGTGCCTGGATTCAACTCCAGGGATAAGGCAGGTGCAGGTCTGGAGCTGACCTGATGTTTAAACAGGTGTAATTCTTCTGTAAGTGCTAGGTGTGAACAACACACTGGTAGCAGTATGTCCTGCTGTATCAGACCTCAGATTGTTTGAATACTGCACTCCAGCTTTTAACCACTTTCTCTACCCACACACTTAGTATCAGGCAGTGTCACCTACACGATTATATTGCATTTGGGCTGGGCTCAGCTCCTCTTGCACCCCACCTCTTTGCACCTGGACAGAAAATGAAAGTGCTCATAGAATAAGCATCACAGGTGACAGAGCACCAAGACTCAGAACTGGAGACTGACAGGAAATACTTCATGAACCATGAACGGCTGAGATTTCCTTGTGAGCTGAAGAGAGCTAAAAGCCTAATTCAGCTTACTTCTACTCATTAATCACAAGAAATGAATGGTGTCTGCTGTCCCAAATTTCGCTTGCAGATGGAAATTAATTAGTAGATTATTCACTTAAAATGTTTTTATACATTTTTGAATGTCTTCTATATCTTAGTCATTAGTTGTAATCTTGCTTTTATTTTCTTATTTAACCTAGATAAAATTCCTATATAGTAAATATTCTTACAGACGGCTCTTCTCATTTTATCCACTCATTATTCAATTCCCTTTATTCTGGTGAATACAGTCATGTGTCTCTGCTATCAAACTGGCATCAGGCTTACTGCATGCATACTTTAGGGATGGGTTGCGAGCTGTAATTCAAGACCAGTCAATCGAAGTACATTGTTCATGGACAGACAAATGTTCCAAGAAGGCCAGTGAGATAAACTGGAAATATTGTTGAAACTGAGGAGAAGGAAAATGTTTTTACCCAATATGATGATGTGAGAGGGGAGCTGCTGGGGACCACTTATCCATTCCTTTTGAGAGCTTGCCTTAGAGAAAAGCCAAAATGGCGGAAAGAATGCCTGGTGATCTTTTGTTTCTTTTTTAACTTCGAATGAAATTTGTTGTTACTTGTAACCAGAATGATATTACCCCCTACATTCATTATTTCCATATTGTATCTAAGAAAATCGCAGCTCAGAGATGCTCAGAAGTGTCTTACTTTACACACTAACTGTCTTTTGTAGGAATGAAGTCACAATTGGGAATGAAGTAATACTGATTTTTAACCCACCTTTTTTGATATAGCAACTAACTGCTGTCTGTTGTTTTTGATGTAGTACTTTGAAATTATTTTTAAAGAGTTTTTATTGAGAATGAAAAATGTGGAAGAATAAAACTTATTTCCTAGCTCAAGGCAGATGTCCATTTCAAAAAAATTAAAAAAAAAGTAGGAAGTTTTTCAACTACATTGCCCTTCTATCTGAAATTCCTTCAAATGAAGAAGAAGAACAAAGCAGAGACAACTGGTTTAATGAGCTTGGAAAGCACTAACTCCATATACAACATCATTTCTACTAGTAGTGGTTATCATATTTTCATCACTTGCTATATTTCAGTCACCATGAAAAGTACTTCACATATTTTCTCAGTGAATCTTCGAAATCACCAGATGTGGAAAATTCTATTAATATTAATTAGTACTCTACTTTAAGTTAATAAGACAGATCCCCAAAAAGATAACATTTTTTCCAAAAATCAAAATCTAGCAAATATTGACAGTCCAAGATTACGATGGTGCCACTTAAGATTCAACTTTACGATGGTGCAAAAGCAACACACTTTCAGGAGAAACCATACTTTGAGTACCCATACAACCCTTCTGTTTTTCACTTTCCTTGCATTAGATATTCAACACTCTATTATAAAATAGGGCTTGTGTTAGAAGGTTTTCCCCAACTGTAGGCTAATGTAAGTGTTCTGAGCATGTTTAAGGTAGGCTACACTGAGCTATAATGTTTAGTAGGTTAGGCATATTACATGCGTTTTTGACTTACAATATTTTCAATTTATGATGAGCTTATTGGAATGTAACCCCAGTTTAAATCAAGAAGCATCCATAGTAGGCTGTGAATTTAATTCAGCTCTGAAATTATATTGTAGAGTTCATGCCTTAGCTATTCTTTCCCCTTATTCTTTTGGTGGGTTTGTTTTGTTTTTCATTTTTCCTAATTTAGTATTTTCTTATTCTCTTTAGGTCAAGGGGAGAAGACAGATTTCACAGTGACATAGACGTTGTCTCCTCAGGATGCCCAATTCACACTTTATTTTTGACTTCTAGATGGGGAGAAAATTACTTTTCCTCTCATTAATAAATAGAGTATTTATGATCCTATGCAAACCACAATGGAATGCATTCAATATAAAACCCATCTTCCTTGTTCTGTTCACACACACACACACACACACACACACACTGAAGTATGTAAACAAGATGTGTCATTTTCATTTTATTAATACAAATACTGAGGCAAAGGAAGTAAAGTGATGATCATGATGATGATAATACTAATGAAAATCTACAGCCATAAAACACAAGGTGCCTTAAACACAGAAAGTGACCTAACCCAATCTTACTATCAATTACATCTCTTTTCCTTTGCACGATGACACATTGATCTCTTGATTACCTCTAATGCTTTGCCTCTATCCAATTACTACCTTACTCCAATAAAAAAGGGGAGAGTTAGTCCACAGCTAGAGTAGTTATCAAGGCTTATGTTCAATACTGGTATCTCTTAAGGAAAATGATATGAAAAAGAATTAAACAGATTTAGATTTTGCTTCTGATTCAACCATTTAAAAAAATTTATCCCACGCATCAAGGCCTATTTCTTAAAATGAGAAGGATGCCTACTGCAACTTTTATGCAATAACTAATAGTCCCAAAATTTTACAGTGAATGGAATAAAAAGAAGAGACACACACAGAGAGAAAAACAAGTTAATTTCATTATTACCAGCACAACCTGTGCCTTCAACACTACTCTCCTGTTTTGTTTAAGGTATTTAATGTGATAAGCCAGGTATGAATTCATGTTATTTTTTGTTAAAACTGTACTCATTTTGAGTGCGTAATAAATGCTTGGCAGAAGGTTTATATAGTAGAAACTGAGTAAAGGTTACTAAATGAATAGAGAATTCATATTAGTATAAAAATTCTAGAAATTTCATTTATAACAAGAACATTGAAGGTTTATTCATATGATTTTGATAAATTACTATGGTATTAGCAAATGACAGAAGATAATTGCTTCACTTTTTGGAAATCACTTAACCATTTGTTTTTACTTATTTATTTTAGAGGCAGGGCAAAATTTGAGACAGAAAAAGTTCAGCTCTCCAGTCATAAAATAATTTTATCAAAAGTGAAAATAATGATGATAGTAGCTAAGCACAGGTTGAATGTCTCTGATCTGAAATGCTTGAGACCAGAAGAATTTTAATTTCATATTGGCTCAGATTTTGCAACATTTTTACTCAGCATTCCTAATCCAAAAATATTAAATCTAAAATTCTCCAATGATCATTTTTTTTGGAGTGTCATGTTGGTGCTCAAAAGTTTTGGATTTCGGAACATTTTGGATTTCAGGTTTTTCGATCAGGGATACTCAACTTGTAAGCATATTAGCAAGAATTTGAAGTGTTTTCCATATGTGATTTATCTTGTTAAATTTTATCAATTTCTGAGCTAGATATGATTGATTAAGTGCTAGGAAAAGATTTAGTGATTTAGCCATGGTCATGTGAAAATGGTGGGCATTAGATTTATACCTCGTCTTCTAATTTCAGTGTCTGTTGTTTCATGTATCTCACAGATTCTGCTTATTTATTGATATGATGAGAGAAACTCTGTCAATAGTCAAATATATGAATAAAACATTATATATAATAAAATACTACACAACAATGAGAACAAATGAACTACTACTATGTCTATACATGATGTGCATTAATCTATTAAATAAAACATTGTACAAAAGAAAGCAGACACAAAGAGTATGTATAATACCCTTTCACTTATGTAATGTTTAATTATAATCTAAGATATTAGAATTCAGGTTACCTTTGGGCATAAGAGACAATGACAGGAGGGAGTACAAAATGGAGCTTTTGGAGAACTGGGAATGTTCTGACTCTTGATTAAGGTCTGTCTTCACAGGTGTCTTCTTTTTGTGACATGGCTGCTCATGTCTGTTCACTTAAGAAGTAGAGGGTTTTCTGTATGTAGGCTATAATTCAATAAAGTTGTTTTGTTTGTTTGTTTTTGAGATGGAGTCTCGCTCTGTCACCCAACTGGAGTGCAGTGTCTCAATCTCGGCTCACTGCAACCTCCGCCTCCCGGGTTCAAGTGATTCTTCTGCCTCAGCCTCCCAAGTAGCTGGGACTACAAGTGCGTGCCAACATGCCCAGCTAATTTAGGTCAGGAGTTTGAGACCAGCCTGGCCAATATGGTGAAACCCGTCTCTGATAAAGGTAAAGTTTTATTGAAATAACAAATGCTAAAAAACAAGATTGATAATACGCAAATAATTACCATTTTCAAAATGTAAAAAAAAAAAAGTAAACTATAGGAAAAAAACCTGAAAATTCATTGTGTGTATATATATATATACACATATACATATGTGTATATATATTTACATATATATGTGTATATATATGTACATATGTATACTATAAATATATTTACATCATTCATTACATCTTAAAATATGCTTTTGTTATGTGGTGTTTTATTTCCATCTTGGTCATTTTTGTTAATCCTGAAATGCTTGGGAATTTCCAAAAGAAAGGAGCAGATTTTGATGTGTGCAGATTGATTCAGTGATAAATATGTTGGATGCGGGGACTGCTTTGTCTCACCATTTCCGGAAAATATTATAAAAAACTTATATAATAATTTTACAGCTTAGATAAAATTAACAAATTCCTTAAAGAAAAACTTACCAAAAGTGACCCCCAAAGGAAAGAGAATATTTGAATATATCTCTGTAAAATTATATTTTGAATCTGTTTTTAAAAATATGCATCTGAAAAAATTCTGGGCCAGAATGGTTTCACTGGTAAATTACATCAAACATTTCAGGAAGAAATAATGCCACACTTGCAAAAATATTTTAAATGAATAGAATAGGTATACCAGTACCCCACTCATTTTATGAAGTTAGTATAACCCTAATATTAAAACCTGACAAAGAAATCATAAGAGAATAAAATTATAGAGTAAGATCCCTTATAATCATAGACTTACATATTGTTATATGTATTAGAAATTCATTTTCAGAAACATATAAAAGGATACTAGTTTATGACTGTGAAGGGCAGAATAAGCCCCCCAAAGCTACCCAGGTGCTAATTCCTGGAACTTGCAAAATCAGGTTATGTGAAAAAGGAAAATTAAGGTAGCAGATAGAGTTGAGGTTACTAATCAGCTAAACTTAAATATTAAATAGGTTATGTTGGATTACCTGGATAGAATCACAATGGTCCTTGTAAGTAGAACAGGGAGGCGGAAGACAGAGAACAGTGAGATGGCAGAGTGAGAAGGACTCAGTCCAATGTTCTTGGCCAACAAAATATGACTTGCATAATTTGAGAGTCAATATAGGAGTTGGTATTAACTGTGGGTCTTTTTTAAAAAATTATTTTGAGTTCAAGGGTACATATGCAGGTTTCTTACATAAGTAAACAGGTCATGGGGGTTTTTGTGCAGATTTTTTCATCATTCAGGTATTTAACTTAGTACCCATTTGTTACTTTTCCTGATTTTCTCCTTCCTTCCACTCTCCTCCCTCTGTAGGCACTGTGGGTCGTTTTCAAGCTTACAAACTTTATTATTGTAAAAATTAATCAAATAAATTATATCCAGTTTTAAATAGATGTGAATTCATGGAGATTTTAATAAATCTGCTACCTTGCCTGAATTTAAACACTATTAAAATTAGGCAAACCTGCACTGAATAAATTCAGTCAAGGACATTGGGAGGTTATATAAATGCCTGTTAATTTCAGGGAGTATAACTTTAAAAGATGGTATAAATGATGAATGATAGATTTAATAATGTAGACAGGGTAGAAGGGCATGTAAAATCTTGATTGCATGGAGAAAAATATTGATACATCCTGTATTCACATGCTATGGAAGATATTTTGCACTA
>NW_026652281.1:98558050-98631143 GCF_009828535.3 Hylobates moloch
CAGAGAAAAGTGGGTGGAAGGGGAGGGATCCATGGAGTTATTTAAAAATGTCTACAGCAATCTGTGACCCAGCTTCATCTTGGTTAGCGGAATGAAACTAAGAAATGACTCTGTTTTCCACTTCTCTTACAAAAGGTCTTGCTTTCTAGACCTGTTTGGTCAAAATCAATCTATGTTAATTTTGAACAGGCCAGATGGTAATTTAAATACAATGGAAATATGTGTGCCTATTATTTTTATGAAATTTTATCACCCTACATTCATGAATTAAAATATTTGATAGCAAATAAGATCAATTTATAGAATCATGACAAACACACTTAATTTGCCTATCTTAAATAATATAGTATCTTAATTCTATGTAATTTGAAATGGATTTTCACACAAGATATCTTTAAAAGTTTAATATGGATAACTGAAAAACTTTGAAACACCAAACCAGCAACCCGAAGAGGTTCATTATTATAAATATACTACTACTCTGACTGCTATCTGTAAGCAAAATCATAGTTAATAAAGAAAAAAATGACAGTAACAACACTAAATTCACATTACCAATATTTTTACCATGTGCCTGTTTGCTGCTGAAGGAATCAGTTACTCACCAAAATGTTATGAAGATGACTTTAAACTGCTCTTCCTGTTCCCATTCTTACCCTTTACTCCGGGAAAGTCTTCAGTCAGGAAGGCCAGTGACCTTGGGCACTGAGACATTTCCCCCCACGCCTCCCCCCAAAAAGTAAGCAAGCTTTATCAGAATCTTCTATCCTTTATCCTTTTAAGCAATTATTTCTGTATTCTAAAACAATATTAGATAAAATCTCTTACAATTCAGTTGTCACAAGTATGTCATATTTTATAGTTTTACAAATTTAGCATTCTCAAGCAAAAGAAAGTAACATAACATGAAGCATGCACTTTTACCTCTTTCCATATGATTGATATAAAATCATTGATTCTTAGAATTAGAAGCGTTCTTATAATTACTTTGTTTCTCAGTAATGTTGATTTATTGTGTTAAAGAATGTGTTAAACCCTGCACCCGAAGTTGAAACAGACTCTACCATCTGTAACATTCCTGAAAGAAGTTATTAATAGATATTTCTTATACTTGAATGTAAAATCCAAAGTGGGATCATCATCATTCTATATTCACATAACACAGTGCTTAAACATTATTAGGTTCTTAATAAACTTAAGATGGCTTGGTGTTCATGTTGAAGTGGCTCCTTGTAACGTGAAATATAAAGTAAACACAGTAAGTGATAAGGATGAAAATATTCTTCCTTGCATTAAACTAGTATTTCCTTGTATTGTCTAATCATTGCTTCTATTTCTGAGCATTAAAGCCAACCATAAGTTGGCATCAAGCAGATTCAACAACAACAAAAACTGCCTTCAAGTTACATCATTCAGTGTTTGTGAAGAGTTATCACAAAATCAGTGACAGAATTAACAGAGGTGGTGGTAGAGATTGATTACTATTGAAGGAAGGGAGGCAGGAAAATTATTTTAAGAAAGAAATTAGTGGCTGGACAAAGATTGTTGAAGCAATATGCAATCTCAAGAGTACATGTGAAGAGTTATATGAAGAAAATTAAAAGAAATGCATCCATAATGCAAAAGAAAACACTAGAGTGAAGGGCAGAGCGAGGCACACATCACGCATTTTCTTTGGAAAATTATTGAGAGGTTAGGTAAGGAAAACTTTTAATTCTTTGTAACAAATTTTTAATCTATAAATTCCAAATGTACCAATTACTTATCTGAACAACTTTTTATCCTAAGTTACATTTGACATAACCCAACCAATTGTGGGTAAAGATTTAAAATGGTGTTATTGTGTCAATATTTGCAGAATGTGCAAACTTTGGTACAAGGTGCCTAAGCTATTTGAAGGTAAAATTACCTAAAATTTTTCTTTAAATATTTTTATCAAAATCAGTATTCGCCTAGAAGATATAGTAACCCAGAGGTGTTTGGATTATTGTCTACTCTTTAAAAGATTATTTTAAATGAAAAACAAGGCCCTTCCCCCCAGTAAATCCGCATTTGTTTGATTCAATTTGAAGGGTTCTCTTTCGTGGGTTCTTGCCGAGATTTTTCATCACAGAGCTGTGGGGGCTTTGCCCTGAGCCACATAGTTACTTGCCCATCTTCACTTAATGGTGCTCATAAAAATCGCTGAATCAGAGCGAATGGTCTATGTTGTTCCCACTGCTCCAGTCCTTACAGCACTTGTTAGGGGCTCATTGATTGCTATTGGGAACATTCGCTAAGGGTCTGTGGCTCAGGTATTGAGCAGAAACTTCTCCAAGGAGTTTTGTTTCTCTTTGTTTTTGCATTTTAAACAGTGTTGAGAAATGCTTCAAATATGATGTTGCCTTTGACATCAAATTCTCTCAAGTTGTTTTAATATCTCTCACTATGTGGCTTTTGGAAGCGTTCAGACCCTGTATCTTTAAACGTCCTTTGTTCGTCTTTGCAAGCATTGTCCTTGTAATATTGAAAGTAAGATAGCTCTGCTACTTTTGTAATAAAAATGAACACACAGACTTACTCATTAAGGGCAATATTTTAAGTACACAAAGGACATAAGTACCTCTCACTGAGCTCCTTTTCACATATCAGCTGGGAACCTGGTACTCATTTAATTTGTGATTCATTGGCCATAGGGGTCTATCACTTGCCAAGATCACAGACTCTTACAGCCAGAAAGAACTGCAAAGGGTTTGAAATTTACATATTAGTACTCAGAAGAGAAGAGTAAATGCATCTTCTTGACTTATATAACTGACCTATTTTGCTTTATTGAGCAAGCATCCTGCTGTATTACTGGGTATGGAAAAGAAGAGATTTTTAACTTCTTAATTAAAAGTATTATAGTTACTTTTGATTGTAAAATGTGCTTTTCAAGTAGTTCACCTTTTTATAGGTAAATGCTAAAACATTCAGTTTTCATCTTTCTAGTGCTCCTTCCGAAGGTAGTGTCTGGGTGTGCAAAGGCTGGAAAGCTTCAGTGGTTGGAGTACAAACAGATATAAACTGGCTTTGTGGTCCAGCATAGTTGGGCCAGGCCTTGGTAATGCCTGTTGTCCTGCTGTAATTATTAATAGTGATCTTTTTACTCCAAGAATGGTGTGGTTTAGACAACACAGTGAATGGTCACTCCAAATAGATGAGGATGCCAGAAGCTACTAATGGTGACTACAGTCCATGGCAGAGCAGTTACTTTGTGTTTGATCTTATGGTCTGAAATCTAGTACACATATTATTTCACTTAGCTTGTTTATTAATACAACCAATAGCTGAGCACTTTTCATGTGCCAGACACTCTCACAGGTTCCAAGACATTTATCATTAAACAAAACAGCTAAATCTTTGTTGTTGGGAAGCCTACATATTATTAGTGTTATTGATTTATGGTCTACATTTTGAGAAACTTTAAATGATTTAACTTATTTTATAGATGATAATTAAAGTCCTCCAAAGTACGATGACTTGCCCAAAGTCAAGTAAAGGGTTAATGGCAATTCATAATTAGAATCCTAGTGATGCACAGCATTTTCTTGATGCCTTCACAGGACTTGCGACAGGTGCACTGTTTACTCAGCCCGCCCTGCTCGACCCTTCTTTGGGGGTAGCGTGTGAGTCAATGAGTGCGGGAATCAGCCAGCCTCTTTGGTACTGGCAGGAGCAAACTCTGCTCACTCAGGTCTGCTGCTCTCCACCCCTGGTAGAAGGCAGCATGCGAGCGAGTGCAGGAACTGGCCACTTTAGTGCCGTCAGAAGCGAGCTCCATGCAAGTCCGACAGCAGCCTCCAGGTGGGGATGCCTATGACCCCAAGGCCCCAGAGAGCGTGTTATAATGCTTTCTTAGCTCTGCCATCCACAGAGAGACAGCAGTGTGCTATCAACTCAGTGGATCCTTTGCCTCATTGCCTGATGTAGCTGCCCTTTGCCAGTGAGGGCAAAGAGACAGTGTGACAGCCTTTTTGGGTACCTGCAGTTGACGCATCCCAAATTCTTGTCTGGTGCCCCAAAGGAATGAAGTCACTCAGATGAACTGAATGATGGTGAATGTGGAGAATTTTACTGAGTGATGAAGGCAGTGGTCAGTGGAGAGGGGAAGTGGAAAGGGGACAGGAAGGGTAGTTCACTCTCCCCTGAAGTCAAGCCACCTCTGCCTCATCCAGCCCCCATCTCTGAAGTCAAGATGTCAAGGCGACATCTGATTGGTAAAAAACATTATCGAGAAAGAACCAACTGGTAGAGAGCAGGCACACAGGGATAGAAGTTCTTACTTTGGACCATGGATTTCAGGCTTCTTAGCTCAAAGGTGGGGTTTTGCCAGGGACCCATCTCAATCTGCCTAGAACTTCTCTGCCTCCTGCCTCTATCATTGAATCACCAGTTTCCCCCAAAATAGCTTAATATTTCATAACAGGGATTGACAGATTACATTCTATGGGAAAAATCAGCACACTGCCTGTTTTTATAAATAAAGTTCTGTTGGAACATAGCCAAGCCATTCATTTCTGTATTGTCTACAGCTGCTTTCACCCCACAAAGGCAGAGTTGAGTAGTTGAAACAAATATCAAATGGCATGCAAAGCCTAAAATATTTACAGTGAAGTCCTTTGCAGAAAATGTTTGCCAACCCCTGTTCTGAAATATAGGTATCTCTGCTCCTGACAATCTTATGTAAGCATGTAAAACCTGACAACATAGGCTTTTAGGCATAGACATTTACCACCTGTGTGGCCTTGAGCAAGTCAATTAACCTCTCTGAGATTTAATTCCGTCATCCATAAAATGGAGATGATAATTAGTGCATTGTTAGTAATGAGGATTAAATTAACTAATGTGTGTAAAACACAGCTGGTAAAAGGAGAGAAGGTAGTTATTAACATTTCTAGTTGGATAGCTGCTCTAAGAGCTATCATCTGTAGAGGGTGAAGGTATGGGTTAAAAATTTTTCCTTTGTTTTTTGTGCCTTCAAAACCAACAGCTTCCTGGGAGTTTTTGCACATTATTTAATGCGAGGATTACATACAGCACTCAGGAGTGAGCAATGCATCTGGGCTTTAGTAGCCTCTCAGCTCAGCAAGAGACACTTTTACTTATAAACTTGTAGATCACTACTATGAGGCTTCCAAGCCGTGAGACTGACTTAATGAGAAAAGAGGAATGAGGAGCAATTACATTTCCATTAAGTGGACAACAATGCCCTTGATAAGGCTGCTGGAACCAAAGCGTCCTCTTTCCTCTCAGGTATAATCTTGGAAACATAGCCCTGATTGATTTATTAAACATGGGTTTATTTTTGCTTCTGAAATCAGCTATCTTCCAAGGTTACCCTATGATCACAAAGGACTAAATTCCAATTTATAGTGGAATTGTTAAGCTGTGAAAGTATCATGGGAGGTTGGTTCTTAGCACCCATGAAATATGAACAGATCCTAAAATGTGTTTGGAAATTCTCAGTGACAACCTTTTGCCATTTGTAAGCTGGAATTGAAAGAACCAAGGCCATAGATTGCTACAATTTTACCCAACTTCATCTTAATAATTTATAATCAAATCAGTTAATATCTGTCCAATACTTACTATGTACCAGTGTTTGTGCTAAGGGCTTTATAAACATTACCCTAATCAAAACTTATGGCCAAATTATGATGTAGACAATATATTACATGTATTTTATAGATCATGACATAAAGTCTCAAAGATTATCTAGTTTGTGGTGGATTGTACAGCTACTGAACTACAGAGGTAGAACTGAGGTACACACTGGGTTTTCCTAAGTACAGAGAAAATCCTCTGTCAGTAATTGTTCCTTGTTTTCCAGGTTTGTGCTTATGCCTATTTAGGGCCCCTCTGTGAAAACTTCCCTGACAATATTCAGATTTTACTTCATGGCTGATATATTTCTACTTCCATCCAAAAATGACCAACAAAATAAAAAATTCTCTATCAAGATTCTCTTTGGTTTCCTCTTTTCCTTCTTTCTACTCATTGTCTCTTATGCAAATATAGTATATTTTCGGTACAAAACAGTTATTGGCATAAATTTTCTGTTATTACTCAGGCTCTTACTAGGATATGAATAACAGTCAATATTTAGTGTATATTATTCATGTTTTAGGTAAGTGGCAAAAAGTTATACATGCAGTATCTCATTTAATCTCCACAATAACTCTGAATTAGATATTATCATTTCCATTTCAATGCAAAGAAATGAACTCAGAGACATTAAATAATTTGATCAAATCCACACCACTCCTAAAAATGAAGCTAGTATTCATACCAAAATCCATTAATTTCAAAGTCTATATTATTTTAACACGTTTTCATAATTTACCTTTGGAGTCTATTTTTTGTGAGTTAAGGATATTCAGTCTTATTCTAATGTGTTCTGAAAAATACTGCTAATCACTAATTTCTAAGAGAATGGTTCATTCTATGTGGTTTTGAGGGGTTTTTTTTTTGTTTTTTTTTTTGTCTGCCTTCATTCTTAGGCTGCTGCAATCTTTGGCTAATCTTCTTCCCTATCTCTATGCATCACTCTGCCCAGGTATGGTGTAGTGGAGCCTTTTTATTTAGCTTCTCTTTGGTGCTGGAAATACTAACTTCCAAAGTAAGTCTACACTTAAAATGCCTCCTTTAGTATTAAATAAATACTTCCTGTGAATCACTACTTGCTGTGTGTCCTAGTTACTATAATGCAAGATATTTTTGTTGTTGTTTTAAGTTTCCTTGTGTTGAGTGATTGATTCATTTCTTAAGCAAGTTCTCACCCGAGTAGAGAAGCTTTGAAAAATACTTAAACTTAGTTGCCTGCTGGTGGCAAGCCAAAGATTGTTCTAAAGTGAAGAAAAATAAGAAACAGAGGAAGCTCAGAAATAGCAGAGCTGGTGTAACATCCTTGATAGAAATTGAAATCAAGGGGATCTGGGTGTGGATCTCAATTCTCCTATTTAGGGAACATATGGTCTTGGGGAATTATTTAACATTATAAGTCCTATTTCTAGTGTCTGAAAATATATCATCTGCATTTATTTTAAGATGGAGTCTCGCTCTGTTGCCCAGGCTGTAGTGCAGTAGTGCCATCTTGGCTCACCGCAACCTCTGCCTCCTGGGTTCAAGTGATTCTCCTGCCTCAGCCTCCCGAGTAGCTGAGATTACAGGTGTGTGCCACCATACCCAGCTAACTTTTGTATTTTTAGCAGAAACAGGGTTTCACCATGTTGGCCAGGCTGGTCTAGAAATCCTGACCTCAGGTGATTCGGCCACCTCAGCCTCCAAAAGTGCTGGGGTTACAGATGTGAGCCACCACACCTGACCCTCATCTGCATATTTCACGGAGTTGTCTGTTTGGTCTGTACTTGTTGAGTGCCTACTATGCATTGATGTTCTTGTGAAGACTGAATGGGATGGCTGGCACAATGAATCACTAAGCCAACACAAACTTTAAATGCCAACCGCCAATCTTCCTAGGGATGGGAAATTTCATTCAACTTTCTATTATTAGTCATAATTGTTTTAAAGGAACCTCTCTGACTAAGAATTCTTAGCCCTATTAGAAGTAAGGTAGGTTGGGGACAAAAGGAAGTTCTCTGAGAATATGATCACAATACCCGGTCTGATAAAATCTTAATTTGTGAATTGTGTCACAACACATAATATATTCATCACAGCTGGTTAAAAATGTAACAAGTTGCCTTAATTACCGGTTAGAATGCAAACCATCAGAAACTGCTAGAAAAACAGGAAGTATATGGTCATAAAATAAGGAGCACAATCAATTGAGAGCTTGTGAAAAGTTCTTTGAGAGAAACAGGCTGCTAATAGAGATGTGGAAAATATCTTTTAAACTCTCTCTGTGATTTTCATGCAAAATGATCCATGATACTAGCACTGCCTTAGGGAGAACTGCTCTCTGCTTGTATAACCCTCTTAAGGCAATCTTTAGGGAAGATGATTTCCTAAACTTAACAACTGACTGCTGTGTTCAACGCACTTCCAGGCAAGTCACTTTTCAGAAAACGCTGTTTTGAATGGTCTTGATTTCAAGTACTCCTTGATTTTCTCTTTATTGACTCCACGTAATTCTAACTACCAAGAGCAAGACAGGCTCTTAGACAGCATTGAGTTCAAAGCTTTTACTTGGCACACAGAAAACAGAGGCTCAAGTATGTTAAGTGACACACAGCTTGTCCAGGAGGAAGGTCTAGAAAAGTTGAAAATATGTGTGCAAAATAGTAGCTACTCTTTCATGAACACCTATTATGTTGCACGCACAGGGCTAGGAGTTCAATTCATTATCCCATTTAGTTAACGCAATTAGACTATGAGTAGATATTGGTATTTTTATTTAAGAGAGGGGAAAAGTAAAACTTGGAAAATTGAAGTGACTTTCCCAAGTAACAATTGATTTACCTATAATCTAAACACAGATGTTTGATCTCCTGACCCATCTTGTTTCATTTCTATAAATTACCTCCCTACTGATGTCTACTTTAAAAAAAATCTTACGTCATACGTAAGAAAGTCTTGAAAAAGTTTGATATCGAAGATGGCCGAACAGGAACAGCTCCGGTCTACAGCTCCCAGTGTGAGTGAAGCAGAAGACAGGTGATTTCTACATTTCCATCTGAGGTACCGGGTTGATCTCACTAGGGAGTGCCAAACAGTGGGTGCAGGACAGTCGGTGCAGCACACCGTGCGCCAGCCAAAGCAGGGCGAGGCATTGCCTCACTCAGGAAGTGCAAGGGGTCAGGGAGTTCTCTTTCCTAGTCAAAGAAAGGGGTAACAGACAGCACCCGGAAAACCGGGTCACTCCCACCCTAATACTGCGCTTTTCCAACGGGCTTGAAAAATGGCACACCAGGAGACTGTGTCCCACGCCTGGCTCGGAGGGTCCTATGCCAATGGAGTCTGGCTGATTGCTAGCACAGCAGTCTGAGATCAAACTGCAAGGCAGCAGTGAGGCTGGGGTAGGGGCGCCCACCACTGCCCAGGCTTGCTTAGCTAAACAAAGCAGCCAGGAAGCTCTAACTGGGTGGAGCCCACCATAGCTAGGAGGCCTACCTGCGTCTGTAGGCTCCACCTCTGGCGTCAGGGCACAGACAAACAAAAAGACAACAGGAACCTCTGCAGACTTAAATGTCCCTGTCTGACAGCTTTGAAGAGAGTAGTGGTTCTCCCAGCACACAGCTAGAGATCTGAGAAGGGGCAGACTGCCTACTAAAGTGGGTCCCTGATCCCCGAGCAGCCTAACTGGGAGGCACCCCCCAGTAGGGACAGACTGACACCTCACTCGGCCAGGTACTCCTCTGAGACAAAATTTCCAGAGGAACTATCAGAGAGCTGAATTTGTGGTCTCACGAAAATCTGCTGTTCTGTAGCCACCGCTGCTGACACCCAGCAAAACAGGATCTGGAGTGGACCTCCAGCAAACTCCAACAGACCTGCAGCTGAGGGTCCTGTCTGGTAGAAGGAAAACTAACAAACAGAAAGGACACCCACGCCAAAAACCCATCTGTACATCACCATCATCAAAGACCAAAAGTAGAACAACCTACAAAGATGGGGAGAAAACAGAGCAGAGAAACTGGAAACTCTAAAAAGCAGAGCACCTCTCCTCCTCCAGAGGAGCGCAGTTCCTCACCAGCAACAGAACAAAGCTGGACAGAGAATGACTATGATGAGCTGAGAGAAGGCGGCTTCAGGCGATCAAACTACTCCGAGCTACGAGAGGAAATTCAAACCAATGGCAAAGAAGTTAAAAACTTTGAAAAAAAAAAATAGATGAATGTATAAGTAAGATAACCAATGCAGAGAAGGGCTTAAAGGAGCTGATGGAGCTGAAAGCCAAGTTTCGAGAACTACGTGAAGTTGCAGAAGCCTCAGCAGCCGATGTGATCAACTGGAAGAAAGGGTATTAGCGATGGAAGATGAAATGAATGAAATGAAGCAAGAAGGGAAGTTTAGAGAAAAAAGAATAAAAAGAAACGAACAAAGCCTCCAAGAAATATGGGACTATGTGAAAAGACCAAACCTACATCTGATTGGTGTACCTAAAAGTGACAGGGAGAATGGAACCAAGTTGGAAAACACTCTGCAAGATATTATCCAGGAGAACTTCCCCAATCTAGCAAGGCAGGCCAACATTCAGATTCAGGAAATACACAGAACGCCACAAAGATACTCCTCGAGAAGACCAACTCCAAGACACATAATTGTCAGATTCATCAAAGTTGAAATGAAGGAAAAAATGTTAAGGGCGGCCAGACAGAAAGGTCGGGTTACCCACAAAGGGAAGCCCATCAGACTAACAGTTGATCTCTCGGCAGAAACTCTACAAGCCAGAAGAGAGTGGGGGCCAATATTCAACATTCTTAAAGAAAAGGATTTTCAACCCTGAATCTCATATCCAGCCAAACTAAGCTTCATAAGTGAAGGAGAAATAAAATACTTTACAGACAAGCAAATGCTGAGTGATTTTGTCACCACCAGGCCTGCCCTAAAAGAGCTCCTGAAGGAAGCACTAAACTGGAAAGGAACAACCGGTACCAGCCACTGCAAAAACATGCCAAATTGTAAAGACCATCGAGGCTAGGAAGAAACTGCATCAACTAACGAGAAAAATAACCAACTAACATCATAATGACAGGATCAAATTCACATATAACAATATTAACTTTAAATGTAAATGCGTTAAATGCTGCAAATGAAAGACACAGACTGGCAAATTGGATAAGGAGTCAAGACTCACCAGTGTGCTGTATTCAGGAAACCCATCTCACGTGCAGAGACACACATAGGCTCAAAATAAACAGATGGAGGAAGATCTACCAAGCAAATGGAAAACAAAAAAAGGCAGGGGTTGCAATTCTAGTCTCTGATAAAATAGACTTTAAACCAACAAAGATCAAAAGAGACAAAGAAGGCCATTACATAATGGTAAAGGGATCATTCAACAAGAAGAGCTAACTATCCTAAATATATATGCACCCAACACAGGAGCACCCAGATTCATAAAGCAAGTCCTGAGTGACCTACAAAGGGACTTAAACTCCCACACAATAATAATGGGAGATTTTAACACCCCACTGTCAACATTAGACAGATCAACGAGACAGAAAGTTAACAAGGATACCCAGGAATTGAACTCAGCTCTGCATCAAGTGGACCTAATAGACATCTATAGAACTCTCCACCCCAAATCAACAGAATATACATTTTTTTCAGCACCACACCACACCTATTCCAAAATTGACCACATAGTTGGAAGTAAAGCACTCCTCAGCAAATGTAAAAGAATAGAAATTATAACAAACTGTCTCTCAGACCACAGTGCATTCAAACTAGAACTCAGCATTAAGAAACTCACTCAAAACCACTCAACTACATGGAAACTGAACAACCTGCTCCCGAGTGACTACTGGGGATATAATGAACTGAAGGCAGAAATAAAGATGTTCTTTGAAACCAACGAGAACAAAGACACAACATACCAGAATCTCTGGGACACATTCAAAGCAGGGTGTAGAGGGAAATTTATAGCACTAAATGCCCACAAGAGAAAGCAGGAAAGATCCAAAATTGACAACCTAACATCACAATTAAAAGAACTAGAAAAGCAAGAGCAAACACATTCAAAAGCTAGCAGAAGGCAAGAAATAACTAAAATCAGAGCAGAACTGATGGAAATAGAGACACAAAAAATCCTTCAAAAAATTAATGAATCCAGGAGCTGGTTTTTTGAAAAGATCAACAAAATTGATAGACCGCTAGTAAGACTAATAAAGAAGAAAAGAGAGAAGAATCAAATAGAGGCAATAAAAAATGATAAAGGGGATATCACCACCGATCCCACAGAAATATAATCTACCATCAGAGAATACTGCAAACACCTCTACGCAAATAAACTAGAAAATCTAGAAGAAATGGATAAATTCATCGACAAATACACCCTCCCAAGACTAAACCAGGAAGAAGTTGAATCTCTGAATAGACCAATAACAGGCTCTGAAATTGTGGCAATAATCAATAGCTTACCAACCAAAAAGAGTCCAGGACCTGATGGATTCACAGCTGAATCCTACCAGAGGTACAAGGAGGAACTGGTACCATTCCTTCTGAAACTATTCCAATCGATAGAAAACGAGGGAATCCTCCCTAACACATTTTATGAGGCCAGCATCATCCTGATACCAAAGCCTGGCAGAGACACTACCAAAAAAGAGAATTTCAGACCAATATCCTTGATGAACATTGATGCAAAAATCCTCAAGAAAATACTGGCAAACTGAATCCAGCAGCACATCAAAAAGCTCATCCACCATGATCAAGTGGGCTTCATCCCTGGGATGCAAGGCTGGTTCAACATACGCAAATCAATAAATGTAATCCAGCATATAAACAGAACCAAAGACAAAAACCACATGATTATCTCAATAGATGCAGAAAAGGCCTTTGACGAAATTCAACAACCCTTCCTGCTAAAAACTCTCAATAAATTAGGTATTGATGGGATGTATCTCAAAATAATAAGAGCTATCTATGACAAACCCACAGCCAATATCATACTGAATGGGCAAAAACTGGAAGCATTCCCTTTGAAAACTGGCACAAGACAGGGATGCCCTCTCTCACCACTCCTATTCAACATAGTGTTGGAAGTTCTGGCCAGGGCAATCAGGCAGGAGAAGGAAATAAAGGGTATTCAATTAGGAAAAGAGGAAGTCAAATTGTCCCTGTTTGCAGATGATATGATTGTATATCTAGAAAAGCCCACTGTCTCAGCCCAAAATCTCCTTAAGCTGATAAGCAGCTTCAGCAAAGTCTCAGGATACAAAATCAATGTACAAAAATCACAAGCATTCTTGTACACCAATCACAGACAAACAGAGAGCCAAATCATGAGTGAACTCCCATTCACAATTGCTTCAAAGAGAATAAAATACCTAGGAATCCAACTTACAGGGGATATGAAGGACCTCTTCAAGGAGAACTACAAACCACTGCTCAATGAAATAAAAAAAGGATACAAACAAATGGAAGAACATTCCACGCTCATGGGTTGGAAGAATCAATATCGTGAAAATGGCCATACTGCCCAAGGTAATTTATAGATTCCGTGCCATCCCCATCAAGCTACCAAAGACTTTCTTCACCAAATTGGAAAAAACTACTTTAAAGTTCATATGGAACCAAAAAAGAGCCCACATTGCCAAGTCAATCCTAAGCCAAAAGAACAAAGTTGGAGGCATCTCGCTACCCAACGTCAAACTATACTACAAGGCTACAGTAACCAAAACAGCATGGTACTGGTACCATAACAGAGACGTAGATCAATGGAACAGAACAGAGCCCTCAGAAATAATGCCGCATATCTATAACTATCTGATCTTTGACAAACCTGACAAAAACAAGCAATGGAAAGAAGATTCCCTATTTAAGAAATGGTGCTGGGAAAACTGGCTAGCCATATGGAGAAAGCTGAAACTGGATCCCTTCCTTACACCTTATACAAAACTTAATTCAAGATGGATTAAAGACTTACATGTTAGACCTAAAACTATAAAAACCCTAGAAGAAAACCTAGGCAATACCATTCAGGACATAGGCGTGGGCAAGGACTTCATGTCTAAAACACCAAAAGCAATGGCAACAAAAGCCAAAATTGACAAATGGGATCTAATTAAACTAAAGAGCTTCTGCACAGCAAAAGAAACTACCATCAGAGTGAACAGGCAACCTACAGAATGCGAGAAAATTTTTGCAACCTACTCATCTGACAAAGGGCTGATATCCAGAATCTACAATGAACTCAAACAAATTTACAAGAAAAAAACAGACAACCCCATCAAAAAGTGGGCAAAGGACATGAACAGACACTTCTCAAAAGAAGACATTTATGCAGCCAAAAAACACATGAAAAAATGCTCATCATCACTGGCCATCAGAGAAATGCAAATCAAAACTACAATGAGATACCATCTCACACCAATTAGAATGGCAATCATTAAAAAGTCAGGAAACAACAGGTGCTGGAGAGGATGTGGAGAAATAGGAACACTTTTACACTGTTGGTGGGACTGTAAACTAGTTCGACCATTGTGGAAGTCAGTGTGGCGATTCCTCAGGGATCTAGAACTAGAAATACCATTTGACCCAGCCATCCCATTACTGGGTATATACCCAAAGGACTATAAATCATGCTGCTATAAAGACATATGCACACGTATGTTTATTGCGGCACTATTCACAATAGCAAAGACTTGGAACCAACCGAAATGTCCAACAACAATAGGCTGTATTAAGAAAATGTGGCACATATACACCATGGAATACTATGCAGCCATAAAAAATGATGACTTCATGTCCTTTGTAGGGACATGGATGAAACTGGAAACCATCATTCTCAGTAAACTATCGCCAGGACAAAAAACTAAACACCACATGTTCTCTCTCATAGGTGGGAATTGAACAATGAGAACACATGGACACAGGAAGGGGAACATCACACTCCGGGGACTGTTGTGGGGTTGGGGGAGGGGGGAGGGATAGCATTAGGAGATATACCTAATGCTAAATGACGAGTTAATGGGTGCAGCACACCAACATGGCACATGGATACATATGTAATGAACCTGCACATTGTACACATGTACCCTAAAACTTAAAGTATAATAATAATAATAAAAATAAAAGGAAAAAAAAGAAAAAGTTTGATATCAAAAACCACTAAGAACAAACATTTTGATGTCTTTTTTCCTCCTTATTACCTAGGTATTTTGCTGTAGACTTGTAGTTTAGAGATAACAACTGTCAAAAGAAAAGTCAGAGTGTCTTACTTGACATGAATATTTTATTGAGAATACACTATTCCAGAACAGAGACTCCAAAATAGAAAAGGGCAAGAAGCTCATCTCCTAAAGGTTATAGTTAAGGTTTAAAAAATGGAATTAAATAAGTTCATATATCTTGATTCTCATTGGTTATTTTACAGTATCTTTCCTTTTAGGATGATCAGAGCAGGTTAGGTAGGTAATAGATGATTGTCTGCAATGTGCTGAGTCATGCTTAGAAGAAAATAAAGCTCAAGCTTCATTTCTGACATTTCCGGAATCGGTCTTTATAAGTTTTCTTGAGCTGGTGTGGGCCATTGGCTCAGAAGCAAACGTTTTCCCTCCATTTTTATTTTTATTTAACATAACTTTGTAACCCAAGAAAAACACCTGTAAGGATTGTGTTTGTTTGTCTTATGCAGAGAAAAAACACTTGAGTGTGTTAAGAATGCTTAACCCTTTAGCAACCTGATGGATGATTTCTGGAAATTCAATTTACTACACCTTAATAAGTTACTGAAAGTTCCATTCGATTGCTCAGAACACTAAGAAAAAAAAAAAGTTGTTCTGTTCCATATTTATTCAGCCATGATTAATCTACTGTTGAATAATAATTTTTAATTTACATATCTTGAATATATTTATTAATTTACCTCCTGCCAATATATGGCTCTGGTTGCCACTATTTAGAATTTATTCCTGTTCTTCCTAAGTATCATTTGCATAATGGAATGACAAGGTCCATTCACTGACAGTTGGTTGTGGGGTGTTGGACAGAGTGACTGGGTTGTAATTAGAGGCATCTGGCCTCTGGTTTCATTAGCATGCAAATGGAGCTACTAGAGACCACGAGAGCCTGGCAATTTCACAACAGTCCCTACAATTTATATCTGTTTTTATAAGCATATCAGTGGGATGGCTTTTTATAAAAGAATAAAGTCTGTATGTCTGAATGAATTTGACTGCCAATCTTTGCATCCTAGAATCTTAAGGAATTTTCTATCAAAGAAGAAAACAGGTCTGCAATATATCAATCTCAATCATTTCTTTCAATATTTTAGGCTATTAAAAATGTAATCCAAGCTCTTATTTCTGCCTGGCCTGTCTCCACTACCCCCGTCAAATCCTTACTCAACTCCTTGTCTTATTTTCCTTAAATAAATGATTTTTTTCAGCTCTATAAAACAAGATTTTGCTTGTTTGTTTGTTTCTGATGGCATTACCATAGGCAGGAAATAACAAGGCTCTCGAATTTTTGTTTCACTGTATCCAGACTCTGCGCTATGGTCTTCATGCTTCTGTTACAATCACTGATGATGATAAGTAATGATTGCAGCCAAATCTTATTGGATGGTTGGTATGTATCAAGGATTGTTTTACCCTCATTTAATCTTCTCAGTAATTCAGTGATTTGGAACTGCTTAAAGCTTTATTTAAGTGAAAAAAAAAAAAAAAAAAAAACAGAAGAGAAAGAAAAATAAAGCTCAGAACAGTACTGTACCTTTTTGGAAGCCACCCAGTTCACGTAACAGCCAGGATTTGAGTTCAAACCTCTCTGACTGTAGAACTCCATTTATTCTCATAGAGACTTTTCTACCTCCCATACATATTTGGTCTAAAAAGCAATTCTATGCTCTGAAGCTTCTTTTAAACAAGAGAATTTTATTCTTACAGAAATGTTCTGAGCCCCACGATTTGTAAAATTTGTCACAGTGACAACTTAGGTGTTTTACTTATTTGGATTTTAAACTAGATGTGTATGTGGTTTTTGCACCTTAGTGTGATTTTACTCCTTATCATCTCATGGATTGACAACAATCTTTTTCAACGGGTGAAATCCAGAATCTCAGTTTTGTGGGATATTTATTGATGTCATGTGACAATGGTGTTTCTTGATCTATTAATTGTGAGAAAACTTGGGTTAAACTTCATCAGAATGTTTTCTCTACAACAGAATTTCTAAAAGCCTTTTCACATGTTAATATGAATATGCCCTACTTCAGGGGAGGCTGAGAAAGTATCCCTTATTTGCCTTTATTGTGTGAAGTTCTATTTGCCATCAAGGAAGAAGTTATGGAGGTTTCTGGTTAAAGACTGCTGGATAAGGAATACTCTGTTTCTAGTAAATCTACATGACCTTGGACAATAAATTAAAATGTAGCCCTATATTTTTCAAAGGTCCCTGGGATCTCTTCTTCTTGAATCTTAAATATTATTTATGCTTTGATCCTTAGCAAGTAACTGAAATATAGGAGAGTGAAACATGTCTCAAATTGTCAATGTGAAAATGCAAGGAGATAATTAATGCAAAGTACATAGTCTATTGCCTAGTGTAGAGCAAATACTTTGTAAAGAGAGGCTAATTTAAATATGAATCAATTTTTAGAACTTAATATTGTGTTCTTTTCCTTATTTACTACAACTAATTTTGAAAAGCTACAATTTGACTGACAGGAAAAACACCCACTACCATCATCCTTAATAAGCATCAGTAATCAGCAGTGAATTAATAGCAGTGGCCTCTCTCTGTTGCTATCAATTACACACATTATTAATGGATTGACAAAAATCTGCCAAGGCGTAGATTGTTAACAGGAATTGACAACTCGGTTATTGCCAGTGTCAGAAATTAATCTTGGAGAGTGCAACCACGCCGCATTAAAATGCATGTCGCAGTGGTTTACCATGTGGAATAGAAGACCTTTGCTGTAAAGTGATTCAGGATGCAGGCTTGAGGAAACAATGCAGGCACGTATCTGAGAGAGGAGACATGGGAAGTGCCCACACAATAGTTCAGACACATACCAAGATCTATTCTATGAAGGTTCTGGGTTGTTAATCTGAACCCCTGTGCAGTTGTTAAATAAAACCTAGAACAACCTGGATATTGTAGCAATTAAAAAATAATTTACTTTTAAATTATTAAATCTTAGAAAAAAAGAAAACCAAACATTTACTTAATTCTCAGAGTAATGTTATAGGGGAATTGAAGATGAGGAAGTTGATATTTGATATTTAAATTGCCCAAGTTAAGTTGCATTTGGTAAATGAAAGAGCTAAGAGTTTAACACACTTTCAGAAGTACAGGTATTTTTTCAGGATATTGCATTGTCTCCCTAGAGCTTTTAAGGTTTGAGAGAAATAGGTGGTGAAGGTGGCTAGGCAGAGGGAATAGTAAAGGGACTTCTGAAATAGTGCATGGGAAATAGCTTAACTGCAGCTTTTCTTACTTGCTCCCTGGGTGCTTAGTACAAGGCTGGCTTCACCATATACAGTGAGATGCCAACTCCATTTCCTTCCTTGGGAGGTCAATGATATTGGCTCTACGCTTACATTATGTTTCTAGTCTGCTATTCTGGCCTGCTAAATGTGTTGTGGTTACAAGCAGCATTAATGAGGAGTTTGCCTGTGGTGACTCTTCTTACCAGCTGTGGCTGGGTTCTTGCTCTATTCTGAATCTCAACACTATCAATAGGATCCTACTGGTACTGGATCTTGTCCTGAGTTTCACACCGGGTTGAGTTCATAGATGCAACATGGTGAGAACACATCTTGCATCTGTGAAGAGTTGGGAATATCTCCAAGATTATAACTACTCATAGCCTTCCTAAACACCTTAGTAAAGAATGTTTTAATCACCAGTAAGTGATACAATAACAGAAAGAAGCAGTGTTCGTGGGATATTTATCTTACTTTGAAAAGATGAAAAGAAACCCCAAATAATGATCCTATATATATATTTGCAAGGCCTTGGGAACACTCTGCCCTCTCATCTTGTTTTGCTACTTTTATAAACTGAATTCCCAAGTTTTGCTACTTTTATACAATAAATTCCCAAGTTTCTCGGATACCATCTTAGATTCTCGTCTCTGGCCTAACTTCAGCATCTCCTTGAATATAATTATTGGGTTTTTGCATGTCCTTTGCTTGTAATTTGTCCATTTTTTTTTTCAACAAAATGTGTAGAATATTGGTTTTTGGTGGGTTGTTTATTTTCTACCATCATGAGTATAAAAATCTTATGTGAGACACTAATATGTTGTACTGTGTCCGAAACTGTGGCTATATATGCATTTCCTCTTTGATTCTTTTTTCTTTCATTGAGGTAAAATATACATATATAATTTACCACCTTTATAATCTTTAAGTGTACAGTTCAGTAGTAAAAAATACATTTATATATTTTTCCCGCTTCACCCTCCTGCTCTTGTTATATTTCTCAGTCACCGATCCACTCTCCATCTTCATGAAACTCAACCTTTTAGCTCCCACATATGAGTGAGAACATGTGACATTTGTTTCTCTGTGGTTGGCTTATTTCCAATAACATAATGGCCTCCAGTTACATGCATGTTGATGTCAATGACAGGATTTTGTTCTTTTTTATGGCTTAATACTATTCAATTTTGTGTGTGTGTGTGTGTATATATATATGTATGTATATATATGTATATATATATGTGTGTGTATATATATACATATATATACATACATACATATATATAGCATTTTCTTTATTCGTTCATCTGTTGAGGGGCACTTTGGTTGATTCCATATCTTGGCTAGTGTGAATAGTGCTGTAATAAACATGGGAGTGCAGATGTCTCTTTAATACATTGATTTTTTTTGAATATATACTCAGTTATGGAATTTCTGTATCTTATGGTAGGTCTGTATTTAGTTTTTTGAGAAAACTCCATCCTGTTCTCCATCATGGCTGTACTAATTGACATTCCTACCCACAGTGTATGAGGGTTCCTTTTCTCCACATCTTTGCCAGCATCCATTATTTGCCTTTTTGATATAAGCCATTTAAACTGGGGTGAGATGATATCTCACTGTGCTTTGGATTTTCATTTCCCTGATGATTAGTGATGTTGAACATGTATTTATATACCTGTTGGCCATTTGTATGTCTTTTTTTTCTTTTGAGAAATGTCTGTTCAGATCTTTTGCCCATTTTTAGTTGGAGTTTTATTTTATTTGCAATTGAGTTGTTTGAGCTTCTTATATATATACTGATAACTATTTTTTGTCAGGTGAATACATTGCATGTGTTTTCTCCCTTCTATGTGTTGTCTCTTCACTTTGTTGATTGCCTTCTTTGCTTTGCAGAAACATTTCAGCTTGATGTAATGTCATTTGTGTATTTTTCCTTTGGTTGACTGTGCTTTTGAGGTCTTACATAAAAATATTTGCCCAGACCACTGTCTTAGAGATTATCTCCAAACTTTTATTCTAGTACTTTCATAGTTTCAGGTTTCGGATTTAAGTCTTTAATCCATTTTGATTTGATTTTTTGTGTATGATGAACGATAGGGATCTACTTTAATTCTTCACGTAGTTATTTAGTTTTCCCACAACCATTTATTGAATATTCTTGTATATTTTGTCAAAGATGGATTGGATGTAAATGCATGGATTTTTATCTAGGTTCTCCATTCTTTTCCATTGGTCTATATGTCTGTTTTTATGCCAGTACCATGCTGTTTTAGTTACTATAGCTTTGTAGTAAATGTTGAAGTGAGATAGTGCAATGCCTCCAGCTTTGTTCTTTTTGCTCAGGATTGCTTTGGGTATTTGGGGTCTTCTGTGGTTCCATATACATTTTAGGATTTTTTTTCTATTTCTATGAAGAATTTAGTTGGAATTTTAAAGGCATTGCATTAATTTGTAAATTACTTTAGATGGTATTGTCATTTTTACAATTTTTAAAAAACTTTTAAGTTCAGGGGTACATGTGCAGGTTTGTTACATAAGTAAACGTGTGTCATGGGGGTTTGTTGCGCAGATTATTTTATTATCCAGGTACTAATTCTTCCAATTCATGAGCGTGGAATATATTTTTATTTCTTTTGTGTCCTTTTCACTGTGTTTCATCAGGGTTTTATAGTTTTCCTTGTATAGATCTTTCACTTCTTTAATTAGATTGATTCCTAGGTGATTTATATATTTTGTAGCTACCGTAAATGGGATTGTTTTTTGATTTCTGCTTCAGGTTGATGATTGTAAATATTACTGATTTTTGTATACTGATTTTGTATGCTGCAAACTTCCTGAATTTGTTTGTTAGTTCTAACATTTTTTTGGTAGAGTCTTTAGGTTTATTTAGGTATAAGAAAACTCCAAACTATGCTAATTTGACTTTCTTTCCAATTTGAATTCCCTTTATTTCTTTCTCTTGCCTGATTGCTTTAGCCAGGAATTCCAGTATTACGTTAAACAAATGCGGTGAAAGTGAGCATCCCTGCCTTGTTCTAGTCCTAAAGAAATGGCCTTCAATTTTTCTTCATTCACAACAGTGTTAGCTATGGGTTTGTTATATACAGTTTTTATTATTCTGAGGTATGTTCCTTCTGTACCCATTTTGATGAGAATTTTTGTAAAAAAAAGATGTTGAATTATATTGAATACTTTTTCATCATCTATTATTCTAACAATTATATGGTTTTTGTTCTTCATTTTGTTAATGTGAGGTATAATGTTTACTATTTGCAAGTGTTGAACCATTCACCCTGGTGGTACATGGTCCCTTTCATGTATTGTTGAGTTTTGTTTGCCAGTATTTTGTTGAGGATTTTTGCATGTACGTTCATCAGTAATATTAACTTGTTTTTTGTTGTTGTTGTGTCCTTGTCTGGTTTTGGCATGAGGATAATGCTGGCCTCACAGAATGAATTTGGAAGTATTCCCTCCTCAATTTTATTGAATAGTTTGTGTAGGACTGGTACCCGTTCTTTAAATGTTTGGTATAATTAAGCAGTAAAGCCAGCAGGTCCTAGGCTTTTGTTTGATGGAAGAATTTTTATTATGGCTTTGATCTTTTTATTATAGCTTTGTCATTGGCTTGTTGAATTTTTCAGTTCCTTTATAATTCAATCTTTAGGATATGTGACCAGGAGTTTTTTTAATTTCTTTTAGGTTTTCCAATTTGTTAGCATATTGCTGTGCACAATAGTCTCTAAAGATTCTTTGTATTTCTGAGGTTTTAACTTTTATGGTTCATTTTTTATTTGTGATTTTATTTATTGGTGGCTTATCTCTTATTTTCTTAGTCTAGTTGAAAATTTTTCAATTTTATTTATCTTTTCAAAAAACCTACTTTTACTTTTATTGATCTTTTGTATTTTTTAATCTTAATTTTATTTATTTCTGCTTGGATCTTTTTTATTTCTTTCCTTCTACTAATTTGGAGTTTGGCTTCTTCTTGCTTTTTTTGTTCCTTGAAGTTCAATATTAGGTTGTTTATTTGAAGTCTTTCTATTTTTTTGCTATAGGCACTTATTGCTATAAACATCCCTCTTAGTACTGCTCTGCTGTATCCCATAGATTTTGGTATGCGATATTTCCATTTTCATTTGTTTAAGGAAATTTTTAAATTCCCTTCTTAATTACTTCATTGACCCATTGGTCAAGGATCAGGCTGTGTAATTTCTATGTGTTTGTGTGTTTTCTGCAGTTTTTCTTATTATTGATTTCTAGTTTTATTCTATTGCTGTCTGAAAAGATACTTGATATGATTTTCAGTTTTATAAATTTGTTCAGACCTCTTTTTTGGCCAAAATATGATCTATTCTGGAGGATGTATCATGTGCTGATAAAAAAGAATGTGTAGTCTGCAGAACTTGGGTGAAACATTCTGTAATTGTCAGTTAAGCCTATTAGATTTAGCATGTAGTTTAACGCTGATTTTTTTGTTCTGTATGGGTCATCTGTCCATTACTGAGAGTGGAGTGTTAAAGTTCTCTATTATTATTGTATTCCTGTCTAGCTCTATATTATGTTTGTTATCTTAGGTCACAAATACAAGAATAGAAACAAAGGCAAAAAATACAAAAACTTTCTACACTTCAACTTTATCCTTTCCATATTTTGACTTTTACTTGCCTCATTTTACATTTTTTTTGTATTACCTATCTCTTAACAGATTGCTGTAGCTATTATTGTTTTTCACACATTTTTCTTTTGGGCTTCATACTAAAGTTATGTGTTAATTGCACACCATCATTACAATCATGTGGTATTCTGAGTTTATTCATGTACTTAGCTTTATCACTGGGTTTTATACTTTGAAAAGTTTTTGCATGTTGGTGATTTTTTTTCTTTCAGATTGAAGAACTCCTTTTATCATTTCTTGTAAGATGATTCTGGTGACGGTGAATTCTCTTAGTTTTTGTCGCCTGGGAAACACTCTCTCTCCTTCACATTTGAAGAATAATGTTCCTTGATACAGTATTCTCAGATGGCAGTTTTTTCTTATTTTGAGCACTTTGAAAATGTTGTTCAACTTCCTTGTGCCATATATGGTTTCCTTTGAGAAGTCTATTGCTGGATGAATTAGAGCTCCTTTATATGTTGTTTGCTTCTCTCTTTCTGCTTTTAAGATCCTCTTGAGTTTTGAGAGCTTAATTATCATAGACCTTAAGATAGTCTTATTTGGGTTGAATCTGTTGGCTTTTCTCAGACCTTCCTGTACCTGGATACTTATATCTTCCTAAAATTTTGGAAAGTTTTCTGTTATTATTTCCTTGAATAAGATTTGTACCCCTTGCTCTTGCTCAGTTGTCTTTGGAACACCAATACTTCTTAGATTTGATCTTTTGTGTTAACTTTCTACATCTTGGAGGTATTCCTTGTTTCTTTCATTCCTTGTTCTTTTTTTCTCCTCTGACTGTGTATTCCTAAATATCCTGTTTTCAAGGTCATTGATTTTTTTTTTTTTTATCTGCTTGGTCTATTCTGCTGTTGAGAGCCTCTAATGAGTTCTTCAGTTCAGCCAAAGTATTTATCAGTTTCAAGATTTTTGTCTGATTTTCTTTTTTTTTCTGATTTCAATATCTTTGCTAAATTTTTATGATAGATTTCTGAATTGCTTCTCTGGGTTATGTAAGAGATAATTTCATTTCTCTAATACTACTATTTTTAATTCTTGGTCAGAGAGAGCTCAAAAATCACCATCTCGTTAGGGTCGGTCACTGGATTTTTTGCTTTGTCCTTTTAAGAAACTCATGAAGGCAGGTGGATCACCTGAGGGCAGGAGTTCAAGAACAGTCTGACCAACATGGAGAAACCCCATCTCTACTAAAAATACAAAATTAGCTTGATGTGATGGCGCATGCCCGTAATCCCAGCTACTCAGGAGACTGAGGCAGGAGAACCGCTTGAACCCAGGTTGTGGAGGTTGCAGTGAGCCGATATTGCACCACCATTGCACTCCAGCCTGGCAAACGAGCGAAACTCCTTCTCAAAAAAAAAAAAAAAGAACTCATGATTCCCTGTTTGTTGTTGGTTGTTTTGGGCATGTGTCTATGTCTTTGCTTTGAAGGACTGAAGTTATGTATTTCAGTTTTATCTGCCTTGTTTTGTTCTTTTATTGTGTATATTTGCTTAGCGAACCTTTGACGCTATGTCACTGCCTCCTTTTTGGCTCTACATTGTGCCTTTAGCCCAGATTCACCTCAGATCTAGTAAGTGATCAAAGTGCTACTTGTTCTGAATGGGGGTGGTCCCAAAGGGATTATTCCAGCAGTACAGGGAGACTGTCTAGGGCTTTATGCCCAGGGGATCTACGGAAAGTACCTCCTACACTGTGGTGCTGCTGAACAGCCACTCTGATTTACATCTACTTTGGCCAAATTACAGAGCAAATTTTTCAAGACCAGCATGCTAGTCTTGCTCCTCACTTTGACTCTGTCTGTCCCCAGGGAAATGTCTTCCTTCAGGCAGTCACAACGTTGCCCAGGGGAAAGGCAAGGATAGGTTTCCTGCCAGGATACCCCACATGGTGGTGAAGCTGGTTGACCACTTTAATATCACTTTTTCCAGGGTAGAAACGAAGAATTGAGAGATTTTCCACACAATTGATGCCCAGCAGACCGGGGCAGGAAGGGAATTTGCAGATATGGTAGTCCAATTTTCTTACTATCTATTTGGAGGTTACTTTCACTTCTCTGTAGCCCCAGGAACTCTCTTATCTCATATTCCAGTTGAGGGTAGTTGCTGGTGAAAACCTGTGCTATATGCATGTTTATGGTTTTCTTTTGGGTGAGTAAAGCCAACTTGCTTCTATGCTTCCATTTTGGAACTGGAAGTTCACATCTTTGATTCTTATACTCATTTGTGTTCGTTTGCTAGGGCTGCGACAACAAAATATCACACACTAGGTGATTTAAACAATATATTTTCTCACAGCTCTGGAGGCTAGATATTCAAAATCAAGGTGTTGGCAGATTCTGTTTCCCCAAAGCCTTCTCTCATAGATGGCCTCCTTAGCCTTGCTTAAGACCCTAGCCATCTTTAAGACCATGTCTTAAGACCATGTATTTACAGGGTCTTTCACATGTATGTTCCTTCCTCCTCTTATAAGCAAACCAGTCATGTTTGGTACCCACCATTATGAACTCATTAATTATCTCTTTAAAAGCCCTGTCTCCTAACACAGACACATTGGGATTGGGGGTTCAGCACAGGAATTTGGGTGAGGGGGAAACAATTCGGTCTATAAAATCATCCAAATATGTAGACTAAGAGTTGATCCCTATCTTACAGGTAGAAAGTAGTTTATTCCTGTCATAAAAATGAAAAAAGAGGCTTGGATAGTCTGACTTACTAAAAATGGAAGCTAGACACTTAGCTGTGCTGTATTGGGCTGAAAAAGCAAATTTTACAGGACCCATGTGAGGATCTCCATTTCAGGGTTAGCTAGAAAAGTGGACACTGTAAACCATCAGCACAAAGGGTTTAGGGCTAAGTTGAATCTGCAGAGGCCAGTGATGAAGCTAAAGGAGTTTGGAGTGGAGTTTTCAAGAATGACAGGGTCTGAAACTCCACTTACCTGGAGCTATAATCATGACTTACCTGGAGCTATAATCATGATTTGATGAGGGATATTTACTGAGCATTGCATGCCAAGCAATGAGTTAAGTGTGTGTGCAAACATGCAGTGAGAGTAATGCCCTATCAGGGCCTTATTTCACTGATGAGGTGTTCAAGGCTCAGACATATTTAATATAGTTAGTGGGAGAACCACTATTGACACACTGGCTGTTTGTTTTTCAGTTCACAAACCTGGACTCACCAAGAAAAGCTGCATCATGAAGTCACAGCTTCCAAGTCTCAGCTCAAATTCTTTCACTTTTAGGACCTTAGCCAGCTCTCCTGATATGGAAACCTGTTATGAGTCTCTCTGTGAGACTGAGATGAGATTGATCAAAAAAATGGGTAATAGAGATTTCTTTGTTTGTGCTACTGTGACAAAGTATTAGGTAGGTACAAAAGTAATTGCGGTTTTTGCCATTACTTGTAATGCCAGAGGTAAGGTCTATTATTTCTGTTAAAGTAATGGCAAAAAACCGCAATTACTTTTGCAACAACCTAATACCTGGGACCGAGTTATTTAGAAATAATAGAAATTTAGTTCTCATAGTTTTGGGGGATCGGGAGTCCAAGATCAAGGTACTGGCATTCAGCGTCATGAGAGGGCCTCCTTGTTGCATCCTCTCAGGGCAGAGGCAGAAGTGTAAAAACAGGCCTAAACTAATTCCTTTCAGCTTTTTTATAAGGCACAAATCCATGATTAGTGCCTTATAAAGGGAAAGGAACTCCCATGAGGGTGGAGCCCTCATGATGTAATCACTTTTCCAAAAGTGATTAAATCTTAATACCATCCCAATGGAGATTAAATTTCAACATGAATTTTGGAAGTGACACTATCATTCGAACCATAGCAAGAGCAAATGTAAACTTATTCTGCAATGCATCTCCATTAGTATGCATGTTTTCACATGGTAAGGTTATCTACTCCATGCCAGATGATTCGTATGTTCATGACACTTGTAGCTTTTTTTACTACATATTATCCCATTAGCTCATCAGTAAAATACCAGTAACCATCTCATATATTTTGATACACTGAAGTCTCTCACATGTCCAATGCTGTCAACCTCTCTGATTTATATATCTGTAAAATTTTAAGACCAAGCTTATTTTTTCCCATCCCATTGGATGAAAAATAATACATTAGCATGGAAATGCACATGATAATAGCCAAAATAATACATTTGTGATGTTTTGGAAAGTGAAGTATTCACTGCAAATGTGTGTGTATGTATGTGTATATGTAATTATAATTCATCCTTAGAATTCTGTGAAGAGGTTAGGTCTATTATTTGTTAGTTTACATGAAGAAACTGTCTCACATAAATTAATTACTCACATTTACTAAAATTAGATAATGATGACAGTACAGCCATCTCCTTTATCCACAGTTTTACTTTTTGCAGTTTCAATTACTAGAGGTCAACCATGGTCTGAAAATAAGTGTCTACAGTATATTAAGTTATTTTGAGAGAGATATAGACAACATTCACATAATTTTTATAATAGCATATTACAGTTGTTCTATTTTATTATTATTGTTGTTAATCTTTTACTATGCCTAATTTATAAATTAAACTTCATCATAGCTATGTATGTATAGAAAAAAACATAGAACAGTCATTCATTTCCTAATGACAGGGACATGTTCTAAGAAGTGTGTCATTAAGACGATTTTCCTTGTCGTATGAACATCACAGAGTATACTTACACAAACCCCAATGGTATAACTGACTATACACCTACATTATATGGTATAATCTATTATTCCTAGATTACAAACCTGTGGAGAGTGTTACTGTGTGCAATTGTAATATGAATACTGTAGGCAATTGTAAGACACTAATAAATATTTGTGTATCTAAACACATATAAACATAGAAAAGTTAATGTCTTGTGCTACAACACTAGAACATCTATAATGTCACTAAGCAATAGGAATTTTTCAGTTTCATTATAATCTTGTGGGAGCACCATTGTCTATGCAATTTGTCAACCACTGAAATATCATTATATGGTGTCTGTTGTATATATAGGGTTGGGTACTATCCATGGTAGCAGCCATTAACTGCGGGTCTTGGAACATATACCTTGTAGATAAGGGGAAACTGTTGTATCATGACTAAAGTTCTATAACTCTAGGGACTATGATGTATACATATCTGGTCCATGCATTATTTTTCTTGGAAAAATGTTGACATGGAACCCAAGTATATTTTAATGATTTTCTAAAATTATAGTATCTTCTTAGGTACTTCTCTAAAATGTTTATATCATTTTGAAATTTTGAGTCTGCATTATAATAAAGATATAGGAAACATTTCTATTTCACAAGGATGTAAATGCACAACTCTGCTTTTTAAATCTAACTCAGGAAATTAATTTTACTTATTTTCCTTGAATTTGAAAGGTGTTATGTATTTGTAAATGTCAGTTAATGTTGGATGAATTGACAATGAAAGGCATACATAATATTAAACTAATAATTTTAACATTTACATATGTAAAATTTATTTATGTAATAAATTTAAAATTTATATATGTAATATTCTAATATAGTAGCTCACATTTATTATCTACTAGCTGAAGTGCTAAACACTTTGTGACTTAATTCATTTAATTCTTACACACCTGGTTTTTTAGTTAACACAGTAAGCATTATGTTACAGGTAAGAAAATTGAGGAAGAGAGAAATTAAGTCATTTATCTCAGTAGATTTGCTGGAGGTTTGAATCTATCACAGATCCAACATCAGCATTCATATTACTACTTTTGAACATACCCCTAGTGGTGAAAAGACAACTAGTATTAAATTTACATGATAGCGTTTGAAGAACTGGCTTTATATGTCTTTTAGTTCTTATGGGAGATTATTTTTATTGATAGTCCTCATTAATGACCTGTTTACTTATGATTTGCAATTCTTCCTGCTGTTGAGTGAGTCTTTGGCCATCTGTTGAATCTGGGCTATTCTGATAGAAATTAGTGATTATATGAAGATGGTCCCAAGTATAGACCTTAAGTCCATCTCATAACAATCTACAGGTCATCTACTATCAAATTGTTAAGAGAATGCAGATCACAGGCAAGAGTTGCCTACTTAGCCCATAGTTGAGTATTAACACATGAATGTGCCCTTCTAAGAAAAGAGGAACCACTCTACTGACCCTTAGACTTGGAAGCAATAATAAATGCCTATTTTGTATGTTACTGAGTTTTGGTGTAGTTTTCTATGCTTCAATAGCAAAATAACAGAGCAGCTGGCAACTCAAGTGAGATGATGCTATAATAAAAGCTCAAAAATATGTGGCATTAGCTTTAGTTGGAGTAGTAAGTAGAACTTGTTAAAAAAAAAGTTAGCAAACAATTGCAAAATTATGAGAAAAATAGGAAGTTTTTATCCAAGGTAATAAATACTGGAATGAATTTTATGTATTAAATAATTCACAAAATTGTAGACAGCTTTTAATGAGAACATGGAAAAATAATTATGAAATTATGGTTCCAGATAAGAAGTCCCTTAGGCAGAAAGTTGAAAGTTTCAGCTGAGTGCTATCAGTCGTATATGATAAGATGAGGAAAGAAAGGCACGTGCTCACAAAACAACTGACCAGTTTGTGTGTAGCATGCCAAAGGAATGTAGAGGTGCCAGGATTTGCTGGGTTAGAAATAAAATAGTATCTCATCTCCAGTTTCTCCAGCTAGCAAAAGATTCTCAAAGAAAAATACAGGCTTAGGGTATAAATAGGATGTTTCTATAATAACCTTTGTTAAGATATCAGAAAAAACTTTAGCTGGTACCTTCTAGAGAGCCAGGTATCCAATCTTTTGGCTTCCCTGGCCACATTGCAAGAAGAATTGTCTTGGGCCACATGTAAAACACACTAACACTTACAGCTGATGAGCTTTAAAAAATTGCAAAAATAATATCTTAACGTTTTAAGAAAGTTTAAGACTTTGTGTTGGGCCACATTCAAAGCCGTCCTGGACTCCATGTGGCCCATGGGCCAGGGGGCGGACAGGCATGATCTAGACCCTTGTAGCTTAAAAAAAAAAAAAAAGTCATCTAGGAATTTTAAGGGTATTGTTCCATAGCAATATTATATGTTTCAAGTTTCTGTGGCATGTTTCAAAACACTCAGTGATTAAGGATTTGGCAAATGGAGTTGAATGAGATTAACAGAAGGCTCACAACATTTTTAAGAGTTGCATTGGTAAAAAAGAGCCTATTTTGGATTAAAAAGTGGCAAGATGATTCAAATATCTAGAAGCCCTCTGAAATTCCAAATTTCTATGAGATAGAATAAAGCTGTTCGGTTTTCACTGTCACCGTAGATCATTTATTCAGAAGATTCTAACGAGGGGGATAAAAAAAAAGAAAGGACATTTCAGAAAGTAGAGCCAAGAACCAAAAGAAGAGTGCCAAGTAAACAAGATACTGGAGACACAGTCCTACAGAGAAGAGCCCAGGAAACATTCCCCACTCTTAGAGTGTGTGGGTAGGGGTGGGTGGGTTGACAGGAAATATTTGACCAATGTGTTTACTGAATTGGTATGAATTATTGATGCTTTCTGCATTCCATTCTTCCCTTCCACTTTTAGAATGGGATTGGACATTATGGATATCCTGTGTCTATTCTTTGTACTATTATATGTTGGATGGGCAGGAGGAAGATCACTTGCTTTTTAAATTCATAGTTCTCTGGCTCAAAAGGAGTCTCATTCAAGGAACTGCATCCAGACCTGATATATATCATAATGTCTTGTGTTCGCAACCTGGTGTTCTAATTTGATGAGACTTTTAGAAATTTATGGAGGAACAAATGTATTTTGTATGGTAAGACATATGAAAAATTTGTGCGAAATTCAGATCATAGTAAATAGGTTGCATTGATTACTCAAATAGCAGTCTCCCTATTTTTATCTCCTTTTCCATGCAAGTTTCTGGTTTTCACTCACTCTGACTCTTGGCTGGCCTCGTGACTTGCCTTGGCAAAAAGTATGTGTGATATAAGTTAATGCTTTTCAACCTAAGCATGAAGAGGGTTTGCATACTTCTGCTTGCTCTTGTTCATGGTGGAGCAGATTTGCTTTTAGATTCTTGCCTCCTCAATGATAACAAAGCCAAGTCAGTCTACTGGAAGATGAGGGACTTCATAGAGGAGAGCAGAGACGTTCGTTCTCAGCCAGTCAACCTCCAAAAGCTGTCTTACCTTAGGAACCCATAGCTGACTCCCAATGCATGAGGTAACTTACCCAAGACTGAGAAACCACACAGCTGAACTCATACTAAATTGCTGATGCACCGAATTTTAAGCTTAATGGGTTGCTGTTATTTTAATATTCTATGTTTCAGGACAGAATATTCTATGGCAGTTACAAGTTATGCAGTCCAACTGTGGACTTATCAAAACTCATCTGTATTTAGTTTTTTCATCTGCAATTTGTAGATGAAATGAACTTTAGATTGTAATCATATTAGTAAGTTAACATTTATAACATATATTACACAGGTTTCCAGTAAACATTTAAAAATGAGTCAACAAGTGGTTAGTATTCAATAATTTTTTTCTAGAAATTGCATTGTAGGTGTTATGCAGGTAGAATAATTGTGAGATTGTTTTCCACTTTCCTGCACTGAAAAACAAGAAGATGCCTTTGGTTTCTTTCAAAACATGTTATTCTGCCTCTGTAATGGGTACTTGTGGGATTGACTGAAGAACAATACCATATTAGAAGTCATAGTGGTTTGGGGAAAGCCAGGAAACATTTTCTATTGATAGAGATAAAAGAATCTTTCTAAGACAAAAGGTAGTAGCTAAGTGCTTTGTAAAAAATAACAAAGCAGGATCATTAGTCTAAAGAAAAAATAGCACTGTCAGAAATTATATATTATACCTTTTAAAGGTAAGTAAGAAGTCAGAGTCATTGTCCCTACCTCATGAGGCACTTTTTTAAAAGATAGGTTTACACTAATAACACTGTAATTTATGCCTACTTCTTTACAAAATCTTCCTCTCTTTTTCTCTTTTCTTACACATAACAATTGTAATATGTAAAGAAGTACAGACTAAGCCTTCCTTTGGTCTTATTTTGGACTAGTAGCAATCCTTTATCAGATGTAGGAAGGTGTGTGACATAATACAAGAAAAAAGAGCTCACATGTTTGTTCATTGTCAAAAATAAATTGAAGTACAGAAGAACCAGGGGTTACCAGAGAACCCTATTAAATTTACTATTGCTATTGAATAATACAAAGGAAGGTTGCAGTGGTGGAGCTTTGGCAGTGATCCAGGATGAGGAATTAAGACAATTGTAGTAATGAAATAGAATATAACATCTCAGACATAACTCCTATTATAAAACAAATTCAACTGCATTATCTTATGCTTTCTCATTTATACCATAGTAAGGGGCAAAGAAGATGATTTCTAAAATCCCTGAAATTCAAAATCTTGCATGTAACTTCCTTGCTTTTTATCCAAACCCCGTCTTCCAGGACCTGGTGAGGCCTTGAATGAGGGCATATTTATGCTTCCCAGTGTTAAAATAGGAGAGCCAGGGTCAAGGATACAGTGCAATATTCAATGCAGTTTCTATTACACAAGGACCAGAGAGCCTTGAGGCTCAAAGTAACCCCCACATCTAACCCTGCTCATGTACTTTGAACTTGACAGTATATATATATATATATGTATATATATATATATTTTTTTTTTTTTTTTTGAGATGGAGTTTCACTCTTGTTGCCCAGGCTAGAGTGCAATGGCGTGACCTCGGCTCACTGAAACCTCTGCTGCCCGGGTTCAAGTGATTCTCCTGCCTCAGCCTCCTGAGTAGCTGGGATTACAAGTGCCTGCCACCATACCTTGCTAACTTTTTGTATTTTTAGTAGAGATCGTGTTTCACCATGTTGGCCAGGCTAGTCTCGAGCTCCTGACCTCGGGAGATCCACCTGTCTCGGCTTCCCAAAGTGCTGGGATTACAGGTGTGAGCCACTGTGCCCGGCCTGGTCTTTTTTCTTTTCTTTTTTTTTTGTTTTTCACATTTGGTCCAGCATAGATGACGACGCATTGCAAGTTTTTCTTGAGTGTGTCTTGAAAAAGTAATTGTCTTTTGAAAGGCACATAAACAATAAACTTGAGCAGTGTGTGACTTGTATGTGGGAGAATACAGTGCTATTGGTATGGGTGCACAGAGGAGAACCCTATAAACTCTTTTTGAGGATTCTGAGAAAACTTTATAAAGAGATGGTGTCTGAGGTGGGTATTAAAAGATAAGAGAAAATATTTTGTACAGAGGGTATCTAAAGAACCTACAGGAGAAAGAGAACTCTAGTCATTAATTCAGAAGTTTAGGCTCTCATTATGTGAGATGTCTAGACTTATAACTAACTCATAGAATTAGCCAATAAAATATTTGTGAAATAAAATTTAAAAAGTGTTCTCCAGTCCTCTCGATTTAAAGGAGGACTAGGTTAACAGAAATGAATGGAAGAAAGCTGTGACCTCCATTCTGGCAATGTTCTCAAGACTGACTTCAGTATGCTGCCTCACCTATATATCTCTCAGTTTGAGATATTAAGACTTGCATCCAAAAACACCATAAAGGATATTTCATAAATATTGTGTGAAGTGGTCTTCCTGCTTGGGGGTATATCTCCATGTTTTATATTGCATATGTTTCTGGTGCATGCATGATTCCAGTGAAGGCAATTTCTAAATTTCTACTGGTGCAATGTCTATGTCTCCAACACTTATGTTAGTACTCTGAGCAGGCCTTAAAGTTCTGCCTCCCATGAAGGCCTAATGGTATGCCCGTCTTTAGAATATTAGAGATGTGAGCTCCAGCAGAACAAAATGACGTAGTTCCACATGACCTATGCAAACTGAATTTCATCTGCATGAGAAAACTAATTGAATATTAATTGAGATGTGTTCTTGGCATAGTAGGTAATAGTGACATGATCAGTCAGCAGTGCCTCTCTTGAGCCAACCAAGGGGAGGAGAGGCCCAAGTGCTGGTTGTTTTCCATTTTCCTTCTGGATGGTTAGAGGGCTACTGAACTGTCATATGTTGTATTTTCTTCTTTCTCTGAATGATCCTATGACACCCTCCCTGACATCCTTCTTCTAATTTCTTCCTGTCTTACTCCATTTCTTCACGCATTTTGTATTTTTTCTTTACTTGTCCTAATAGTCATTTTATCCACTCTACCTAATTGCCTCTGCTCAGATCTGAAAGAGATAGTCAGAAACCACGTGAATGGAACAACATGTTGATTATTACCACTCCTAAATCTCAGATTTATCTAAAGTGCCTCAAGGGATCTTGATATCACCCTATCAACCTTTGCCTCAACAAACAGAAATAGCCAATTAGGATTGTAGCACCTATTCCAGAAACAGAAACTTCCTAAGACCTCAAAGTCCCTACCCTCTTCTCTGAGTCTATCTGACTGTCATGACACAGGTAAAAATTAATATTCTTGTTATTCTTATCCATGAGACATATAAAATATATGTCTATTTTGTTCCTACTACTCTAAGTGCTTGTAAGTTGTGTGGGATTTTAATGCTATTATGCCATAAAAAAATTCAATGAATGTGATTACAATAACTTAGGTTCTTATTTTTTGAGTTAGCTACATGGCTCTGACCATTGGAAAACATGATATTTGTCTTATCTACTTCATTAGGTTGCTGCAAGGTTTATGGAGTTAATGGATATGAAACTGCTTTGTATAATGCCGTTCAGATACAAGGAGTTGTTATGCATTTATGTATTAATAGCGTATTTATATCACTTCCAAAAATGACTTTATGAAGCTAATGCATATTCAATAAAAGAAGAAAATGTTCCATTTAAATAAAAATTTGCTTCATAAAAGGGTAAATTTTAAAAAATAGTTATTTTAATTTGCTTTTCTCTAAACTTTAGTCCTCTTACTTCTGGAATCAGCCATATGACTTGACTTAACCTGTAAGAATTTTGTGTATATTTAGAACTATGTTTCTCAAAAGAATTGATAGAATGCCCAGTAACTTGTTATACTGCCATTTAACTAATGCTTTTTTTCCTCAATAATTATTGATTTTGTTCTATGCTCCCTGTGAACATAGATAAAAAGATAAATGAGAATTATTCCCTTATAGTGATAAAAGGTAATTAAAGAGTTGTTTCATTTTTCTATGCCTTCAGGAAAAATCTAATGACCTTGATAATATGATCTAAGAATTATCTCCCACCATTTATTTGTACAAGCTCTCCCAGTGTATCGAACCAAATCAAACTGCTTTTCACGATCCCCAGATTCCCAAAACACCTCCAGGTCTATTGCAAGACATGTTAAGTTTCTTCTGCTGTCAATGTCTTTCTGATTCTCTAAACCGAAATGTTTCTTCATCCTCCAAGAATCAGCCCTACAATCTCCTGCTTTAATAAGTCTTCCTTATTACTTTAGTTTGGGAGATGGTAGGGAAGAGTACAGGTAATAAGTGATCTAAGGGAAAAGACTGGAGTGACATAAATGTTTTCATCTCTCTTTTCTAGCACAAGTTTGGGAAGAGTGGTCAAGTGGACATTCAATCCATGACTAAGGGACGGCTGCAAACGTGAGGAGAATTTGTTCCCATTACTCTGAGATGATACTAACGTGAATGGCTTTATTAGGGAGAAATCTCCTGCCTATTTAACAACCTGACAGAATCCTGCAGCATAAGCTGGCATACTAATCCAGAAAATCTGCCAAGATGATCCCAGCAGCACCTTATCATTTGCAACTACTGATATGATTGTTATGACTTCACTGAATCCACCATCAATGAAATCTTGAGCGTATTCTTTGAATTTAGGACTTTCTCCCAGCCAGGCACTCCAATCATAGAAGTGGTCATTTGGACTTGAGTGCTGTCAACTCAGCATTGTTGTTGGAGTGGCACAGTTAGTTCAGTATTACAGAGTTGAGGGGAGTGAGCAGAATTCATCTTTTTTGACATTGCTGCTCTCAATGGATTTTCTTCCTGAGAAGACTATAGTGAATAGAGTCCCAAACTTGTAAAACTATTTATTGTTAAATCTAAGATCCCTGTTTCTGTTCTCCACATTCCCACCCTCATGAATTTTCCAAGGTCCTCTGAGTCCTTTTCATGGGAAAATACCGACAAAGACAGGTTGGTCATGACTAGATCATCTTGGCAAAGAACAGCTAAAAGGTCATCCAGTTTTTTATCTCTGAAACAACTAACCTTCTTTGGAAGTAAATGAAGTAAGTCTCTTTGCTGCTGATTTGTTTCAAAAATAGGAAAAGGTAGAACAATAGGCACATTATGCAGAGTGTTTCTGAAAAGAACTTTTATAAATTGGTAATTTAGAAAATCAGTGGGTTGCAGACAAGACACAGTATCCTCTGTTGAGCTTTCAGCAATAACAGAAGTGTCATTTGAGTACACTCTTTAATCAAACTTTTTACGATCTATACCCGGTCTGTGCAGAGTTGAGTACTTGGGGCTGAGTGATATATTCCAATGCCTCCTACTTCCATGAGATCTAAGATGCTACTTTATCAAGCTCATTTTCTACAGGAGGGAGGTTGAGCAGACAGAGAGGCTGAGCAGTACATCCAAGGTCATGCTAAAAGTGAATGGTTGAATATGTGTTTCTCATCCTTTCCTTTTGATTCAGCACTCCTATGTGCTTATAAAGGATGACTAACCCCAATCTGTCACTCAGCTATTTCTACATCCTTTCCTATTTGGTAAAAATTACATTGATTTTGGCCAGGATGTCAGGGAACTACACTTACTCTCAGGAAAGGCAAAAGTCCCTCCCAGAACTGGGAAATGAATTTTAATTGATCTGAATGTTTATTTATAATTTCAGTCCCTAATTGTTGATGGTTGCTTTAGGGGTAAACATATATAACCTGCTTTCAGCAAATGAGACTTAAATGTAAATGTAAATGAATTGGAGGATTCCTTTCCTTAAGTAAACCGTAGCCTTTTCTGGTCATTAAATCTATCTTGTATGGAGGCATGAGCATCTTTAGCGCTGTAATAACTATCTGTATCTATAAGGTAAATAGTGGAGGGATAAAAATGGCTTAAGGTCCTTAGGTATATTTATGAGCTAATATAAAAAAACCTGGAAACACTTACCTCCAGAGTTCATGCCAAGTTATCATAATTTAAAGTTTTTCAAGTTGAAGCCACTATATTCCTTTAAATTCAATTTACAGCATTACTAGTGGATGGATGAGGTTAGCGCATATTGCAAGTAGAGCTTCTTGCGTGCTTACAGAGACAGTGGGGGTTACCAGGGGTAAACTAAGCCTTGAGTGAAAAAGATGGTCATTTAAATCTAAATAGGGAAGTCTAAATTATGAAGCATAGAACTGATACCCTCCTTGAGTCACAATTAAGAATGAATTTGTCAGATTCACAGTTTGCAAATGCTTTTTCTATGATGTAACTTGTCTCTTTACTATGTTGATCGTTTATTTTGTTGTGCAGAAGCTTTTTAGCTTAATTAAGATTCATGTATCTATTGTTATTTTTGTTGAGTTTGCTTTTGAGGACTTGGTAATAAATTATTTACGTAGGCCAACATACAGAAGAGGTTTTCCCAGGTTTTCTTCTACGATTTTTATAGTTTCAGGTCTTACATTTTATCTTGAGGTAATTTTTGTATATGGTGAGAGGAATGGGTACAGTTTTATTCTTTTCCAAATGGCTATCCAGTTTTTTCAGCATCACGTATTGAATAGGGTGTCCTTTCCCCAGGGTATATTTTTGCTGACTTTTGTCAGTTAGTGGGAGGTACATGGCTTATTTCTGAGTTCTCTATTCTGCTCCATTGATCCATATGTATATTTTTACACTGGTGCCATGTTGTTTTGATTACCATAGCTTTGTGGTATAATTTGAAGTCAGGTGTGATGCCCCCAGCTTTGTTCTTTTTGCATGATTGTTTTGGCTCTCTGGGCTTTTTTTCGGTTTCATATGAATTTTAGGATTGTTTTCTATAATTCTGTGAAAATTGATGTTAATAATTTGATAGGGATTGCACTGAAACTGTAAATTTTTTGAGAAGTGTGGCTACTTTAACAATATTGATCTTTCCAATTCATGAGCATAGGATGCTTTTCAGTTTGTGTCATCTACGATTTATTTCATCAGTGTTTTGTAATTCTCCTAATAGAGATTTTTTTTTACCTTCTTGTTAAATGTTCCTATGGCACTAAAACAGCTCAAGAAGAGAAAAAGAAAAAACAAACCCATTAAAGATTGAGCAGAGTTTATGAACGGGTATTTTCAAAAGAAGACATATAAGTGTGGCTACAACAAATATATGACAAAATGTTCAACATTATTAATCATCATATACATGTAAATTAAAACCACAAGGAGATATCATCTTATACCAGTCAGAATATCTATTATTAAAAAGTCAAGAAACAACAGATGTTAATGAGGATTTGGAAGAAAGGGAACATTTATACACTGTTGGTGGGAATGTAAATTAGTACAGCTTTCATGGAAAACAGTATGGAAATGTCTCAAATAACTAAAAACAGAACTATCATTGAACCAAACAATCCCACTGAGTATTTACCTAAGAAGAAATAAATAATTATATCAAAATGATACCTGTATTTGTATGTTTATCACAACACTATTCACAATAGCAAAGATATAGAATCAACCTAAGTATCCATCAAAGGAGGTATGGATAATGAAAATGTGGCATATATATATATACACACACATACACACACACACATATATATTACACACACACACATATATATAATATACATACACATATATGGACTACTACTCCCCATTCAAAAGAATAAAATTATAGCTTCTGCAGCAACATGGATGGAACTGGAGGCCATAATCTCAAGTGAAATAATGCAGAAACAGAAAGTCAAATACTGCATATCCTCACTTACAAGTGGGAGATAAACAATTGGTGCACACTGACAGACTGAAATAATAGACACTAGAGACCACAAAAGTTGGAAAGGTGAGAGGCAGGTGAGGATTGAAAAGTTATCTATTGGGTACAATATTCACTGTTCAGGTGATGGGTTCACTAAAAGCCCAGACTTCACCACTATGCAATATATGCGTGTAAGAATTCTGTGCTTGTACCCCATATGCATATGCATTATGCATAACAATATATATATGGGGTACTATATATATATATAGTTTGCATAACTATATATTTATGTATAAGTTTGTACAGAAGTGCAATATTTTCAGTGTAGGGTTCAGGTCAGCTGGAGATACATGGGAATTCCAGACTCTGGAAAAAGTCATAAGTAGTGTAGTCTGTGATGATATTAGACAGAAATGTAGTTGTTCTAGTAATCCAGTACAAGCCAGAATAAAAAGAAATGACACTAACATCTAGCCCCCGAAATCTTACATATGGACAAGATTTGGCAAACTGACCCATCAGTCAAATTTGGTCTATTGCCTGTTTTTGAAAACAAACTTTTATTGGAAGACAGATCCATCCATTGTTTATATTTTGTTAATTTGCATGGAAAAATTCAGTAGTTGAGACAGAGACCATATGGCCCACATAGCCTAAAATACTTGTTATCTTGCCCTTCATTGAAAAAGTTTCCTGACTCCTGGTCAAGTATCCAATGAGGGTTTCCTATTCTGGACACACAGAGGGTCCTTAGACACACAAAAAACATGGAACACGAGAATAAAAAGACCAAGAAAGATTGAGCATCTGAATGGGAAAAAGGAATAGCTGCTGCCCCTTAATATTACAAAAAATGCTTTGCATTTATGCCAGTGTCTAACATTACATTAAATGTTTGTATTTGTATAACTATATAAAAGAACAGACAAATTTATTGCTCTGCTAATATTTTACAAAAGAAATTTTTATATGCTGAGCATCTGACTACCTATTGCCTCTGGTATTTAGGCAGGGAGCCTCAATAAATTATTGCAGTGCACATGCAGAATAGCTCATGCATTTATGAGAAAGTGTGTGGATAGGGTGATTTTGGCTTTGGGTGCTGAGGAGAGGAGAGCAACAGAGTTGTGCTGACATACAAGGCCTTAGCTTTCTAGTTTATCTCACAGATTACTTTTGACCCAAAGCCTGACTTATGTTTTACCATTACCCATCAATACAATTACACATACTTCGGATCTAAAATTGCTTTTCCCAAACTAAGTGTCATAAAAAATGCAACAAAGGAAGAGATGCTTCATGGCAAGCCAAATGTTTCTACACAAAGAGAAAAATAAACATTACCTTTTCATAAAACTTGCTTTGGGAGCTGAAATTCATATAATAAATTCATAAAGAGACTTTGCTATGATAGGAATAATTTGGCCCTAAACGTGAGTTGCTTTAATTCAGGTAATAATTGCCTGGCAATTTTCAAGGTGTTTCTCCCCTTCTTTACGGCCATGTTTACAATGTGGCCAAGAAGTAGAACGCCTAATACACAGTGTTTCGGGGCTTAAATTTTACCCTAAGGTGTTTGAACCAGGAGAAAACACCATGACCACTGTCTTCATGAATAATTGCAAACAGGAGTAAAATCTTCACCTGCATTTACTTGCATCATCAATTAAATGTAGTAATTGAAACATTATAAGGAAAATGAACTCAATAAGAGCTTTATTTTTAGGGTGAAACCTTCAAAATACGGAGCAATCGCTACAAAAATTTTCTTTCGTAATCCTTTGTTTGAACTTTCTGCTTCTCTTAGTATGGATAGTGCCTAATGACCTTACGTGACACAGTTCAAATATTTTCTCCTTAAATGGGGTCTTTCTTTACTGATCCCAGTGAACCCTATAGTCTTTTGCTTATTCAGAGCCCTGAACCTGGTGTGACTACACATTTAAAAAATATCGGATGGAATTGCATAATATCTATGCTGCCTTATTATATTTAATTTTTCCTGAAGCTGCAGATGTGTTTGTGACAAAAATAGATTAATTTTTCTCTTTACTCTAGAAATCACATTTTTTCAAATAGAGTATCCTGTTCATCCTGATATTTTGTGATGTGCAGATCTGTGACCTGAAATGGTAAATTGCACATTACCAGATTATTCTAAACGGGAATGTGGAGTTGAGTATCATTGACATTGTAAACTTATGTTTGTAAGATGACCAGTTTAGTGCCCAAGAGGTAGTATTTTATATATGTTAAGTATGTGTATGTATGTGTTATATATATTATAAATATATCACACTCTATATAATACTTTATACAAATCTTATTATGCAAAATAGATGTTATTTGAATTGTGTTTTATTAAATCTGTACATTAGATGCAGATTTTTATTTTCTTTTTAGAGGAACAGATTGAAAACATAGATCTTATACTCTACTACCATTAACACAATTGAATGGCCTTAATTTCTCAATAGGATCATTTAATATTCATTTTTTAATTTCTGCATTTACACATAATATCTCTCTGGAGGCCTCTAACAGATTCTATTGCTGCAGTTTTAATGAGAACTATCAAAGGTTACTATGAGATGATGATCTATACTTAATTCATAGATTTCCCCAGACACTTGTGTAATTCAGTGCTGTTTAGATTCTTTTCGAGTTTTATTGTCTTGAAACATTTATCCCAATTTTAACTGCATATTTAATCATTATTAGCATAACCCTTTCATTCTTCAAGTTAGTATTTTGAGAATTGATATGGAAAAAGTATGGCCTCTTCAGGGAATTTAATAACTTTGCTTATAAGGAAACACTGAAAAGTCATTTTCTGTAGGTGTGATGTTTCAAAATATGTTCTGGTCGAATATTTTTATGTAACCAAACAGTATTGATGTTTGAGTCTTCCAAATTTTATAATTATAATTTTTTGGCATAAACGCACTGATCAGAATAAAAGATATCAACTGCTTAGTTAAAGATGACTGATATGCACTGATTTTGGAGAATACATGTGAGTCAAAAACATATAGACATAAAAGGAAAAACCTGAATTATAATCTGGATTAAAATCTTAATTGTAAGGTCTCAGATAAGTTTTGTAATTGTGGTGAAGTGTTCTTACCTTATTTATTTTTTCTCTTCTATCACTAGTAATAGTACAAATTTATATTCAATGAAGAGCAAATAAAAGAGTAGATGTGAATACAATAAACAGACTCAAGGAATTTTTGTTGCTGCAGTTGCTTTTATTATAGCAGGTATTAAAATGAATTATACCAGGTATATTCAAATGAAATAAAGGTTAGAGTAATTTACTGCTATTGTAATTGTATTTAAGACAAGATTTTAAATTTAGTGAAATTCTTGTCTTCAGTATTCTATTACTGGCCTACATGAGAGGAAACTTCTTGGACCAAATCCCAGCATCTTACTGCTCCTTTATATCTCAGTTTGTCAATCCTTCTCACTGAACTTTAGCATAAACCATGCAATGGGAGAGAAGCCATGTGTGATTATTGTCTCACAGATGGATATAAAAACTGAAGTTCAAAAGAATTATGAAAAGCATCTCTGGTCATTCTCCTTGTAAGTGATAGGATAGTTCTAGAATGTGTCTGAAGGTGTGATTCATGTGATGAGGAATCGAGAAAATTTAAAGTGAAGATTTGTGTACAAAGAGAAGAAAAGGTCATGTTTGTCTTCCAGGTCAATAATTCAAGCGTTTGCTTTCTTGACATGTACACTTCCTATACCTCATCTGGAGTTCTTAGTTCTTTTCATTATGTACTTGTACCAAAACTCTACTCAAGACTGACTTTGCTCGTGAGACAGCTTATATCAACCTGGATGCCTTAGGTATAATAGGAAGCTTTTGTAGTATTTGGCTAATATTTTCTCATGTTTCTTTCTTAAATATTTGGTGGGCATTCAAATTCTATAACTTTTTTTTCAAAGCTCATTATTTTTTATCACTGTTCTTGGAAAAAGGTCAACAAGAGTCTAGGTCTAGTGATCCTATTTATCTTATTTATTTAAGTCTAGCTAGCTTGTCTCAGTCATTTCCTTTTCTTCATCTGAAAAATAAGAAGATGGTCTTTGGGGTACCATTTAACTCTAATAATTCTGAGAATTTTTATAAATTGCATCTCAAGTATACATGTTTTAACTTTTATAGATGGATTTTGACATTCTACATATATTTTAAAGAAAATTTGATATTTTGATTTGTTTTAGTAGTCCTGTTTTGTTAAACACACCTCCCTGCCAGGAAGCATACTAGCACTGTCTTTATACTTCCAGAGGTGATTCGGGAGATTTTGAGTGCATCATATTTGTTGACTGACTTGCAAGGTACACTTAGAAAACAGGCAGAGACCGTACAAAGCAAAAATATCAATCACTGACCTTCTCAGTTCCATATGCTTTTGTCAGGATGTCTTTATTTCCAACCTAGACAGAGTCGATAGCACAATTTCAAAGATGCACCTTTTTGTGTCTCCATTCACACCTTTTGTTATGAAGGTGATATTCCACCTAACCCATGGTACTGACTATCTGAAATCCCTATCAAGGAAGAGGCTATAGAACCACAGTCCTAACTGCCCCTATATATTATCTGAAATCAATCCTATATTGTTCTACATCTCTGCTGGTCTCACAGTCACCACTAAATTATTCAATAATTTTCATTAAATGCTCACCTACTCCCATACTCCTTTTAGACATACAAATAAAAAATCATAAATGCTAATGCATCTTTATTTTCATATTTTTTGTAGCTTGTTCACATGAAGCCCAGAAGGCATAGTTTGGAGAATCCCTGATATTCAAAAAAGATGGTGCCATGATATATTTCTAGCCCTATGTGATCAGCTGAAGTAATGAAAATGATAGGGAATATGGTTGCCATAGTTTAATCAAGGAATCAGATCTGTGAAGCAATTATTATAATACAGTGTGAAAAATGCTACAGCTAAAGTGCATGCATAGTACGGTGGAAGCACGCAGAAGAAACCCTTCACTTCTCCGGAGGATTTAGGAGGTCTTCACAGGTTACACTGTGATTTGTAACAAAAAGAATGAATAGAGCTTTCTAGACAGACAAGGCAGGTACATGCATTTTAGGAAAATGAAGACATAAAATCAAAGTCATTGTGGTATGACAGAAGAAGCCCAGCCAACTGTTAGCAAATTAATTTAAACAAAATGCGACTGGGTGTGGTGGCTCATGCCTGTAATCTAAGGACTATGGGATTGCTTGAGCCCAGGAGTTCAAGACTAGCCTGGACAACATGACAAAACTTCGGCTATACTAAAAATACAAAAATTAGCTGGGCTTTGTGGCATGCTCATGAAAAAAGAGCAAAAATGAAATCCATGTGAGCACTTGGTAGGAGCAGTGGGAGATGAGACTGGAGTCATAGACAAGAGACCATGCAATACAAGTCTTGTAGTTCCTGATACAGATTTTGAACTCTATTCCCTAAGCATGGAATAAACCATGAAAGATGTGAAACCTCAGCAGAACTCTTAGATTTGTACCTTAGTGTTTACAAGGCAAGTATGATTTCCACTTTTTCTACATGGACAAATATATTTGAAATGATACTAACGTTCTGATATTGTATTATTTTAACTCTATGTATCATGCTATTTTTTCACACTTCAAGATCCTAATTTGGTTTAGGAGTAGTCTAGCAGAGATCTATATTAAAAAGTTGACTTTCATGCATTTGTTACCTTCAGCATCCTGAAATATTAATGGACACTGTGATCGTTAATATTGAGCGTCAACTTGATTGGATTGAAGGATGCAAAGTATTGTTCCTGGGTGTGTCTGCAATGGTGTTGCCAAAGGAGATTAACATTTGAGTCAGAGGACTGGGAGAGGCAGACCCACTCTCAATCTGGGTGGGCACCGTGTAATCAGCTGCCAGCATGGCTAGAAGAAAACAGGCAAAAGAAGTTGGAAAGGGCAGACTTGCTGAGTCTTCCGGTCTCCGTCTTTCTTCCGTGCTGGATGCTTCCTGCCCTCAAACATCAGACTTCAAGTTCTTCAGCTTTTGGACTCTTAGACTTACACCAATCATTTGCCAGGGATTCTTGGGCCTTCTGCCACAGACTGAAGTCTGCACTGTCAGCTTCCCTACTTTTGAAGTTTTGGGACTTGGACTGGTTTTCTTGCTTCTCAACTTGCGGATGGCCTATTGTGGGACTTCACCTTCTAATTATGTGAGTCAATTATCCTAATAGACTCCCCTTCATGTGTACATATATCCTATTATTTCTGTCCCTTTAGAGAACCCTGATTAATACAGACACTGTCCTAGGGTATAACAGATTGTGAGGACAGAGGTTCCTACAATATAGATGAGTAGAGCATGGGATAAGAATATCTGTGGCCATTGTGATCTTAACCAAAATCGAGGTATTTTTCATCATCTTGCCTTATTCCACATATAATATCACAAATTTTCTAGAGTCTGATGGTAAATTGTTTTCATTACAATTGAAACGTTTTTTCCCTCTGTTACAATTTTGGGCCATACTTTCTAATTTCTCATGTTAGATGTCTAATTAGTAATTCTTATGGCAAAATAAACCAACAAACTACTTACACTACTTACTGGTTTAATACTGTAACTGTTTATTAGCTCACAGTCTGCAGGTCAACTGGGCAGTTATTTTCGCCTCAGCCGGTATAAATTATTTTCCGTGGAGCTCAATGCGCCCAATGTATCAGTTGTTACCTGTGGATCAGCTCATACTGTTTTGTTTTGTTTTGTTTTGGTGCTGGCTGAGTGTCCTCACTTATTCAAAGCCTTGGCTGGGAAAACTGGACTCTGATAAAGTCTCTCATCGTCAACTCCAGAAAGTCTTGTTCTCATAGCACAGTGAGGATCGAAGAGAACAAGTAGAAGTTTGCATGCCCTTGTGAGGTCGACTGACATGATGTCACATCTGACTCATTCTTTTGAACATATCAAGACACAGATATTCCACATTCAATTGGTGGATGAATAGGCATTCTTGATGGGAGAACGTGCAAACTTAAGTTGTAAAAGGGCTTGGGTACAGAAAGTGAAAGTCTGCTATTTTTTACAAACAATCTATCAGAGATTTTTTTTTAGGAGACAAATATATAGCTTTACATTTATTATAGGTATCTAGTCTAACAAATTAGATTTACAGTCTTCCTTGATATATCACTTTTTTCTCAACTGATGGCAACAGCAATAATGTTTTGCAGACTCTGAGCACTTCATAAAGAATAAAGTTACACTGACTCTATTTCTTGCTCCCTGCAGGCGATGAGATAGACCCTGTTTTTTTCTTATAATTATAATGCAATTTACTGAGACTGTTTTCCATCCCAACCTTCCCACTCTTTAAACATGGTTAGATGCCAATTAATTATCTTTTCTATCCCTTTACATCAAACTGAGTTCTAAATTGACATCCTTTTTAGCTAGATGGTTGGAGCTATTCCATCGGAAAATAAGGCTCGGGTTAATCTAAGTCACTTGAAAGCTCTTTTCTCCAATAATCCAGATGGCTTTATTCTGTATTCCTCTGGTAAAATGGAGGTTTGCTTACTGGCCATGGAGGGACAGCAATATCAAGACCAACTCATTTTGAGTTTTATAGGTTTTATGTGATAATTATGTTTCTATCTATTAGTGCTTCTAGCCAACCAGATCTGTCTCTCCAAAGTTATAAAGTCAATTAACCAAAGCACTGTGATCTATCATCATATTCATCTGGAGAACGTATCCTTTTACCCGTTATTTGTTCAAGTAAAGCTTTAAAGAGAGGCTTTCCCATAATGGTAAACGGATCAACTCAACGAGAAGAGCTAACTATCCTAAATATATATGCACCCAACACAGGAGCACCCAGATTCATAAAGCAAGTCCTGAGTGATCTACAAAGAGACTTAAACTCCCACACAATAGTAATGGGAGATTTTAACACCTCACTGTCAACATTAGACAGATCAACGAGACAGAAAGTTAACAAGGATACCCATGAATTGAACTCAGCTCTGCACCAAGTGGACCTAATAGAAATCTACAGAACTCTCCACCCCAAATCAACAGAATATACATTTTTTTCAGCACCACACCACACCTATTCCAAAACTGACCACATAGTTGGAAGTAATGCTCTCCTCAGCAAATGTAAAAGAACAGAAATTACAACAAACTGTCTCTCGGACCACAGTGCAATCAAACTACAACTCAGGATTAAGAAACTCATTCAGAACCACTCAACTACATGGAAACTGAACAACCTCCTCCTGAATGACTACTGGGTACATAACGAAATAAAGGCAGAAATAAAGATGTTCTTTGAAACCAACGAGAACAAAGACACATCATACCAGAATCTCTGAGACACATTCAAAGCAGTGAGTAGAGGGAAATTTATAGCACTAAATGCCCACAAGAGAAAGCAGGAAACATCCAAAATTGACACCCTAACATCACAATTAAAAGAACTAGAAAAGCAAGAGCAAACACATTCAAAAGCTAGCAGAAGGCAAGAAATAACTAAAATCAAAGCAGAACTGAGGGAAATAAAGACACAAAATACCCTTCAAAAAATTAATGAATCCAGGAGCTGGTTTTTTGAAAAGATCAACAAAATTGATAGACCGCTAGTAAGACTAATAAAGAAGAAAAGAGAGAAGAATCAAATAGACGCAATAAAAAATGAAAAAGGAGATATCACCACCGATCCCACAGAAATGCAATCTACCATCAGAGAATACTACAAACACCTCTACGCAGATAAACTAGAAAATCTAGAAGAAATGGATAAATTCCTCGACAAATACACCCTCCCAAGACTAAACCAGGAAGAAGTTGAATCTCTGAATAGACCAATCACAGGCTCTGAAATTCTGGCAATAATCAATAGCTTACCAACCAAAAAGAGTCCAGGACCTGATGGATTCATAGCCGAATTCTATCAGAGGTACAAGGAGGAACTGGTACCATTCCTCCTGAAACTATTCCAATCGATAGAAAACGAGGGAATCCACTCTAACACATTTTATGAGGCCAGCATCATCCTGATACCAAAGCCTGGCAGAGACACTACCAAAAAAGAGAATTTCAGACCAATATCGTTGATGAACATTGATGCAAAAATCCTCAAGAAAATACTGGCAAAACGAATCCAGCAGCACATCAAAAAGCTTATCCACCATGATCAAGTGGGCTTCATCCCTGGGATGCAAGGCTGGTTCAACACACGCAAATCAATAAATGTAATCCAGCATATAAACAGAACCAAAGACAAAAACCACATGATTATCTCAATAGATGCAGAAAAGGCCTTTGACAAAATTCAACAACCCTTCATGCTAAAAACTCTCAATAAATTAGGTATTGATGGGACGTATCTCAAAATAATAAGAGCTATCTATGACAAACCCACAGCCAATATCATACTGAATGGGCAAAAACTGGAAGCATTCCCTTTGAAAACTGGCACAAGACAGGGATGCCCTCTCTCACCACTCCTATTCAACATAGTGCTGGAAGTTCTGGCCAGGGCAATCAGGCAGGAGAAGGAAATAAAGGGTATTCAATTAGGAAAAGAGGAAGTCAAATTGTCCCTGTTTGCAGATGATATGATTGTATATCTAGAAAACCCCATTATCTCAGCCCAAAATCTCCTTAAGCTGATAAGCAACTTCAGCAAAGTCTCAGGATACAAAATTAATGTACAAAAATCACAAGCATTCTTGTACACCAATCACAGACAAACAGAGAGCCAAATCATGAGTGAACTCCCATTCACAATTGCTTCAAAGAGAATAAAATACCTAGGAATCCAACTTACAAGGGATGTGAAGGACCTCTTCAAGGAGAACTACAAACCACTGCTCAATGAAATCAAAGAGGATACAAACAAATGGAAGAACATTCCATGCTCATGGGTTGGAAGAATCAATATCGTGAAAATGGCCATACTGCCCAAGGTAATTTATAGATTCAATGCCATCCCCATCAAGCTACCAATGACTTTCTTCACAGAATTGGGAAAAACTACTTTAAAGTTCATATGGAACCAAAAAAGAGCCCGCATTGCCAAGTCAATCCTAAGCCAAAAGAACAAAGCTGGAGGCATCACCCTACCTGACTTCAAACTATACTACAAGGCTACAGTAACCAAAACAGCATGGTACTGGTACCACAACAGAGACATAGATCAATGGAACAGAACAGAGCCCTCAGAAATAATGCCGCATATCTACAACTATCTGATCTTTGACAAACCTGACAAAAACAAGCAATGGGGAAACGATTCCCTATTTAATAAATGGTGCTGGGAAAACTGGCTAGCCATATGTAAAAAGCTGAAACTGGATCCCTTCCTTACACTTTATACAAAAATTAATTCAAGATGGATTAAAGACATATGTTAGACCTAAAACCATAAAAACCCTAGAAGAACACCTAGGGAATACCATTCAGGACATAGGCACGGGCAAGGACTTCATGTCTAAAACACCAAAAGCAATGGCAACAAAAGCCAAAATTGACAAATGGGATCTAATTAAACTAAAGAGCTTCTGCACAGCAAAAGAAACTACCATCAGAGTGAACAGGCAACCTACAAAATGGGAGAAAATTTTCGCAACCTACTCATTTGACAAAGGGCTAATACCCAGAATCTACAATGAACTCAAACAAATTTACAAGAAAAAAACAAACAACCCCATCAAAAAATGGGCGAAGGACATGAACAGACACTTCTCAAAAGAAGACATTTATGCAGCCAAAAAACACATGCAAAAATGCTCATCATCACTGGCCATGAGAGAAATGCAAATCAAAACCACAATGAGATACCATCTCACACCAGTTAGAATGGCCATCTTTAAAAACTCAGGAAACAACAGGTGCTGGAGAGGATGTGGAGAAATAGGAACACTTTTACACTGTTGGTGGGACTGTAAACTAGTTCAACCATTGTGGAAGTCAGTGTGGCGAGTCCTCAGGGATCTAGAACTACAAATACCATTTGACCCAGCCATCCCATTACTGGGTATATACCCAAAGGACTATAAATCATGTTGCTATAAAGACACATGCAAACGTATGTTTATTGCGGTACTATTCACAATAGCAAAGACTTGGAACCAACCCAAATGTCCAACAATGATAGACTGGATTAAGAAAATGTGGCACATATACACCATGGAATACTATGCAGCCATAAAAAATGATGAGTTCATGTCCTTTGTAGGGACATGGATGAAATTGGAAACCATCATTCTCAGTAAACTATCGCAAGGACAAAAAACCAAACACCGCATGTTCTCACTCATAGGTGGGAATTGAACGGTGAGAACACATGGACACAGGAAGGGGAACATCACACTCTGGGGACTGTTGTGGGATGGGGGAAGGGGGGAGGGACAGCATTAGGAGATATACCTAATGCTAAATGACGAGTTAATGGGTGCAGCACACCAACATGGCACATGTATACATATGTAACAAACCTGCACATTGTGCACATGTTCCCTAAAACTTAAAAGTATAATAATAATAAAAAAAAAGAGAGGCTTTAGCTGATGGCCTATAATTTGCTACGTATTTTGAGACCTATCTGTTACCACCCCAGAGAGACACAATTTTATTAAGGAACCAACACCAATTTTAGTTTTATATATGCAGCTTTTATACAAAAAGAAAGTAAAAACGAACAACATTTTCTTCCTTTCCTAGATAAGGCACATTATGTTAGAATAATTTGTGATTCAAAGATTAAAGCCTAAAAATTTTTAAATTTGTAGTCTCAGAAAATTAAACTTCAAAATAATCCATAGAACATTTAGCAACCTAACAGATAGTTGACTGGAACACATTTTTAGGCTCTTCTGTAGACCTTAGTGGGCATATGAGAGATATTATGGGTAATTTATGGGTAAATTCCCTAAGAATATTAGGGAATTTCGTTGTAGAATATTGATTTATTCATTAATTCAGTCAATATTCATTGAGAATACACTAAGCCCTAGGAACCAAGCCACGAGCAAAATGCATAAAATTCCTGCCCTCGGCCAGCGTGGTGTCTCATGCCTGTAATTCCAGCACTTTGTGAGGCCGAGGTGGGCAGATTATGAGATCAGGAGATCCAGACCATCCTGGCCAACACAGTGAAACCCCTTCTCTACTGAAAATACAAAAATTAACCTGGCGTGGTGGTGGGCGCCTGTAGTCCCAGCTACTCGGGAGGCTGAGGCAGGGGAATGGCATGAACCCAGGGAGGCCGAGCTTGCAGTGAGCCGAGATCACGCCACTGCACTCCAGCCTGGGCTACAGAGCGAGACTCCCTCTCAAAAAAAAAAAAAAAAAAAAAAAAAATCCTGCCTTAAGAAAGCTTAACTTTTAGTAGCGATTTCAGAGGCAGAAAAACAAACAAATACATAAACTCAAGTGATGGTAAGTGCTATAGAATGAATGAATGAAACAGGGCAAGAATAATTTTTTTATATTGTCTTAGATAAGGTGGCCTTGAAAAGGCTCATTTTAAAATTGACAATTGACCAGAGATCTAAAAGAAGTGAGGAAACAAGCCATGTAACCATTTGGAGAAGTTTTATATAATATTTAACTCTAGATATGGCTCTAAGTTTTCAATATATCTGAGGCAGTGGGGCAGAAACTTAAACATACTTGAATTCCTGATCTCAAACCAACCCATTCTTTCACTTTGGTAGATTATCAACATCTCCATATATTTCTGCCTCAGCTAGCTGTTAGCTGTAAAATAAACACCCACCCTTTCTGGGTTAAAACAATGACGATATATTTAACCTAACAAGTCAGTGGGTTGATAATTCATGCTGGACTCTGATGCACAGCCCTTCTGGTGTCAGTAGGGTACTGAGCATTAGCTGTGGGTCAAATAAGTGGCTTTGTTGACCTTGGCTGGACAGATCTGTGGGTACTCAGCCTAGGACAGCTGAGCTCTCATCATCTAGCAGCTAAGCCAGACTTGTTTAAATGTCAGAGGGAAGGTTTCCAGAGAGAGAACAGAAGCAGGCAAGGGCATTTGAGACTCAGAACGTTTCACAGTGTCACTTCCATTGATTCTGTTGACAAAAGAAGTCTTGAGCTGAGCCCAACTTTTAGAGGCGGGGAAACGAACATTTCTTTTGGGGAAACAAATTGCCAGGTTATACAGCAAAAACAAGTGGTTACAGGGAAGAAAATAGTTGGACCCATTTTTTTTCAAACAATCTGCCACAACTTTGCTTGCTGTTTTGTTTTATTAGTTTATTTAAATAAGGATAGCAATGTCTGCCTCAGAGTTCTAACTAAAATCATGTGATGCAAGTAATTAGTTCATAAATTTTTCTCAAAAGCAAAATTAAAGTGAGAGTTAATTTGTTTGCTTTCAGATATTGTTTTAGAAAGTTACTTTGGTAAATGTCTAGAATACTCTTAAGTGAGAAAAGGTTATGCAATTACTGCTACAAATATAACCTCACTGAGTTACAAAAGTTATGATATATTTACAAAAGTTTTTCAAACATATTTATTTAAATAGAAATAGGAAATTAATACTACCAAACTTTATCATGTAGAAGAAAAATAATTTATTCTCATATTAATATCTCAATACCATAGAAATAACTGCTAATATTCATTCATTTTAATATAATTCAACAGCTATTTATTGAGTGCTTCTAATATTAAAGAAACTGGAGATACATTTTTGAGCAAACAGATTTAGCTCGTGCATATGAATTTGACAGCTTGGTTTTTAATGTAACACTTGGTTTGTTATGCTTTTTGATGAATATTACTTAAATTGATACTCCGAGTAGCCATGTAAAATATAAGGATTAATATTTCCATTAAAAAGGTGAGGAAATTGAGCCTTTGAGAGGTGATCTAACACACTTCATCCTCTTCAGTTTTAACCAACATTGCCTCTTTTTTTTTTTTTTTTTTTTGAGACAGAGTCTCGCTCTGTCGCCCAGGCTGGAGTGCAGTGGCGCAATCTGGGCTCACTGCAAGCTCCGCCTCCTGGGTTCACGCCATTCTCCTGCCTCAGCCTCTCCGAGTAGCCGGGACTACAGGCGCCCGCCACCACGCCCAGCTAATTTTTTTGTATTTTTAGTAGAGATGGGGTTTCACTGTGGTCCCGATCTCCTGACCTCGTGATCCGCCCGCCTTGGCCTCCCAAAGTGCTGGGATTACAAGCGTGAGCCACCGCGCCCAGCCTAACATTGCCTCTTAAAAGCTGGCAAAGCTGTTGAATGGGAATATATATATATATGTATATTTATATACATATTTTTATATATATAAAGTATAAATATATACATATATAGTATGTATATATGTACTATGTATATATGTATATGTGCTATGTATATGTGTATGTGTTTTATACGTACATATATGTACATAAACATTTATACATATATAGCTATTTGTGAATTAAGCTCACAGTTTTTCCTATCCCTTCAGCTGGTACTAGATAATATCGTAAAAGGCCATCAGTATGAACTTAGAAAAGGGTAATGGTGTTGAGTGACATGAGGATCTAGGCTATCTTTTTGTACAGCTCACTTACGGCCACTGGAGCCATTCAAGGCCAATTGCAGATTTATCCCTTCCATCTCCCAGATTGCTTCTGGGTCCACATTATTATTTAGTTTTTCTGTTGCACTCAACTCAGGATAGGGAGCTCTGGCTACATGCTCTCTTGATGTCTCCTGGCCAGACTCTTATTTTATACCTGGCAATGCTTTTGAATGGTATATAGTTTTCTGCTGCAAATGGCATGATCTTACTCTAAATCTTAGGTTTTGTTATGGACTGAATTGTCTTCCCTAAAATTAACATATTGAGACTCTCACCCCCAGTGTGATTGTATTTGGAAATAGGGCCTTTAGGGAGGTACTTAAGGTTAAATGATTTCATAAGTATGGGGTCCTAATCCAATACTACTGGTGTCCTTACAATAAGAGGAAAAGACAAAAGGTCTCTTTCTCTCTTCCTCTCTCTGTCTCTATCTATCACTGCACAAACAGAGAAAAAAGTCACATCTGGACATAAATGAGGGTGGTAATTTATATTCTAGGAGAAAAGGCCTCACCAGAAAACAGCCCTGACAGCACCTTGATCTTAGACTTCCAGTCTCCACACTGTCAGAAAATAAATTTCTGTTAAGTCTTCCAGTGTAGAACATTTTGTTATGGCAACCTGACAAGATGCATACAGATGTATTCCATGTAACTTACCTATTAAGGCCTGCCAAGGACTACTCACAGTGTTTTGGGCTTTATAGATTAGCAGAATGACCTCTAGAAGACACAGCTGAGGTACAATATTAGCGAAGTTATCCTGTGGGAATAGATGCTATCCTTCACAGTACAATATACATCTTACATCAATGGCCATGGTATGGTACAGTATATGCCCACTGGTTTGAATATATAGGCCTGTGAACCAAGAAAGGGAAGGAGAAAAGACCCTGCTCACTATCACTTCCAGTGACCCAGTTTTGTAACTTGCTCTTCTTGTCCTGACAACTTTAGGTTCTGTGGGCCTAGAAGTCCTGGTTTCCAGAGGATGACACAGCGTTCCACCAAACTTCAAGCTGTGATAATCACCTGATCACAATGAACTACCCAGCCAGCAAACTTGAATGCAAGGAAAGTAGTTACCAAATTGGTGGGTGTAAATGGTCTTGATCACCAGGAAGAGGTGGAACTGCAGATATATTATAGCAGGACCAACTGTAACAGCAGAGACTCAATTTACCCAGAAATTGTAACTATCCATAAGCTTGGAGAAGCTGTGGTGGAAAGCAAGGAACTGAATATGATAAGCAAGTAGATCTCAGAAATGCAAGGAATGAATTATGGTAGATAACTCAGGAAACCTGCCTAGATGTCTTTTACTGGCCAAGGGCACCTATCCTTCATTTCTATGCATAACAGCTGCCTTAGCTAATGGCTGTACTCTTCTCTGGAGAGCTTCCTTGAATGATCAAAGCCTCCTAGCCCTAGAGGTTATGCCCCACTCCCTGGAGCAAGTTGTATTCAATTGCTAACTGATAGGGAGTACACAAGGTTAGACAATGACATGGTACTATTCATGCCCCAGAGTTTCCCATTAGATTATTGACTTTTTCTCAGTGGTGAGACTTCAGCTGAACTTGTATCTTTGCTTAGCTTCTTCCCTGTTCTGTTCTGTGTTCTCTACCTTCTATGAGTAACTCCTGAGAGCACTCCTTACAAAATCACGTATATGAGAATCCCTATCTTAGGCTCTACTTCTAGATAACCTGATCTAAAATAGGTTGCAAGAATATATGTAAAAGCATCCCTGCCAGGTAGAATTTTAATGTAAGTTTGTGTAAGGAACCCTTTGCACTAGATCTTTGATGGTATTTTGTGAGTGTTAGGAATAGGATGAATTGAAAGTGGTACTACTCTACACACATCATGAGAATTTAAAGAAATATAATAAATAAATATAATACAAGCTTGGGTTAAAAATCCTCCCTTCTGAATCAGTTTAAAAATCATCATAGAATTATCCTTCTTTAGAGAATTCAAACTTGTAGAACTGGCTGTTGCAAATCTTTCTACTTTTGCATGTGAATATATGGATTCACATATATTCACTTTATAAGAGGCAGTAAATATATTCAAATTTGGACATATAGTTAATCAAATTCAACTAGACTGCTATTTAGCTGAATATACTGCTATACTGAATCCTCAGGGCATTGGGCCTGCTCTGCAATGACTCAAACCAAATCCTATTTCTCTATGTCATGTTGTAAACTATTAAGTTTTACATCAAAAACATCTGTGGTTGAAAGAGCATCTAAAATGTGCAAGATGTGCTTTATTTATTGTTTTTCAGTGACTTCTGATAATACTCCTGAATTTTTAAGATGAGGGAATGAAGTAGCTTGCCTTGATCCCTAAGAAGATTCCAGGCCAGATATTTCTTTATATTTATATTTGTTTTTGTTCTGATAGAGACAAGATCTCTTGTCTGTCACCTAGGCTGGAGTGTAGAGGCATGATCATGGCTCACTGCAGCCTCAAACTCTTGGGCTCAAGCAATTCTCCGACCTCAGCCTCCAGAGTAGCTGGAATTACAAGCATGCACAACTGTGCCTGGCTAATGATTGTTTTAATTTTTCATAGAGATGGGGTCTTGCTGTTGCCCAGGCTGGTCTCATACTCCTGGGCTCAAACGATCCTCCCACCTCGGCCTCCTCAAACTGTTGGGATTACACGCATGAGCCACCACGCCCAGGCCCAAGCCAGACATTTCTGATTCCAAAACCCATGCTTCCTTCATTATGCCATTATGTCTTTGAAGGTCTTAGGCAAACCCCTTTCTTAACATCTGGAGCTAGCTAGATTGAGTGTTTCTCTGGTGTCTAGCTTTTGGCAGAAAGGGTTGGATTACTATTATTTTCTGTTTTTCTGCTTTGGCTCTCACGGTTTAGAATTTCTTTTTCCTCTCAGCTATTACTTTTGAATAATAGTATCTATAAAAATAGTAGCATCATCTGTGAAAACTTAAGTTACAGTCCTGAGCAAAGTCTGTTGCATTCATTGTCTCATGCAATCCTTACAACCCTTGCTGTAACTGCTTACAAATGAAAACTTTACCTCTTGAAGAGTTTAGGCTAATTGCTGAGGTAACAGATAGTAAGTGTGTCAGTGAGATTTGATCCTTAGCAATGGATTCCCTTTTAAACCGGATGTTATTTATTGCAGCTGTGCAAAATAATGTTCTCCCCAGATACAGCACAATTTGCAATAGTTTGCTTCTCCTTGGTTATTTCTGAAGTAGCTCAAAAATAACTCATAGCTTGTAGTCCTTATAAATGTCACCAACTGCAAAGATTTTCCTTTGGATTTTGTCCTTTTATTTCTTTTAATTATGCTCAATATCTTGCGGATCCATTTCTTTCTTATACACTTTTTCTGATTATTCCAACTCTCTAATATTTTTAGAATCTAAGATGTATCATGTAATGTGATAGATGCTGAGGATAGGAGCATAAATAAAATATTTCTCTTGCCCTCAAAGAGTTCAAATTCTGGTTTAACGATCATTTGTTTTTTATATTTGCCTTTCTTTTTTTAATTTTACTTTTTATGGATACCTAATAATCATACATATTATGGGGTACATATGAAATTTTGATACAAGCATACAATGTGTGATGATGAAATGAAGGTAACTGGGATATCCATTACCTCAAGCCTTTATCATATATTTGTGTTAGGAATATTTCAAATTCACTCTTCAAGTTATTTTGAAATATATGATAAATTATTGATGAGTATAGTCACCTTATTATGCTACCAAACACTAGATCTTATTTTTTCTATATAACTGTATTTTTGTAACCATTAACCAACCACTCTTAATCACCTCCACCTACCTACCTCTCTCAGATTCTGGTAACCATCATTCTACTCCCTACCTCTATGAGATCAATTTTTTTTTTAGCTCTCACATGTAAGTGAGAACATGCAATATTTGTCTTTGTGTGCCTGGTATTTCACTTAAACAAATGACCTCCAGTTCCATTCATGTTTTTGCAAATGATACGATTCTATTCTTTGTATGGCTAAATAACACTCCATTGTATGTAGGTGCCACATTTTCCAATTCATTCATCTGTTGATGTACACTTAGATTAATTCCATATATTGGCTATTGTAAATAGTGCTGCCCTAAACATGGGAGTGAAGACATCTCTTGGATATGCTGATTTATGTGCTTTTGGATGTATACAGAGCAGTGGAATTTAATTTTTAATTTTTTGAGGAACCTCCGTATCGTTCTCCGTAGTAGTTGTACTAATTTACATTTCCACCAACAGTGTGGTAGGACTCGTCTTTCTACATATTCTCCTTGTCCACTTATGATGAGAATCACACTTTAATTTTGCCACATGACAGAGTAAGACAGGCTCAATTGCCACAGGTTTTATATCAGATGATGTTTCAGGAATCTTCTTGAATTTGTATTACTTATAGTAAACAGAATTAACAATTTTCATAGGCCAACTACCTCAACATTTTCAGTGTTGAAAAGAACAAACCTAGCTTACAATCAGGTTTCTGAAAAATGGATAGATGTGACCTGTTTTCATCTTCCTTTCTTCATTCTTCTTCCAAACCCTCTATGTTCAGAACAAGCAGTTTCATTTGTCATTAGCCATGTGTACTGTTGGTTTTTCTTTTTCTAAGCTTCTCCTCAAATATTTCCTACACTTAAAAGAGCTCAGTCCATTCCTATCTAAACAGACAGTTTTCAGTTATATGCCTCAGTAGTTTTATATATATATATATATACACATCATATATATGTATATGATATATGTATATATGACATATATGTAATATAGTTTACATATGAGATATGTAAATATACGTGTGTGTGTGTGTGTGTGTGTGTTTATAAAATCAGCGAAGCAATGGAAAGAAGGAAGAATTAGAGATAATGACAGGAGTATAGGTTGAGGGCATTTGTGTTTGTGTGTGAACTTGAAACAACACAATTTATTTCTTTGTACACTCCAGCAGTTTTTCTGCTTCATGTTGTGGCAGAAGGGGCACTGGGTAAACGGAAGGTACAAAAGGGTCTCAATCATATGGCTGTCAGCTGGAATTGATCACCACATCCTTAGTTCTCTTTCATGGTTGCCTCACCACATGGCTGCTTGGGCTTCCTCATGGGATGGCAGTTTCACGCTAGACAAACTTCTTACTTGGGAGGTGTCTTTTTCTGGAATGCAGAAGTAGACACTGCCAAGCTATCTTAAAATTTGGTTCAAAAGTTCCACCATATTCTATTAGTTGAAACACACCATAGTTAAAGTAACCCAAAGTCAAGATAGCTTATGGTTAAATTGCCCAGGTTTTAAGGGGACTTCAAATGAACATGCAGTATATTGGGGGCCATCAATGGAAAAATCTATTACTTCAAATAACTCCCCCAAACCAGTAGGCAAGTAGTACTTCTGGGATTATAACCCAGGTCTATCCATTTTCTTTCAAGAATGATTTGATATCTTCAGGCATGAAACATGTCCTCCCCATTACCAAATAACTTGACTAAAAACAACTATTACCCAGGAGACGCCAGATAGTTGTACTCTTTACCCTAAGAGTTAAAGAACATAGGCACAGTCATCTTTGCAGAGAGCACCTCTCTGACCTTCATGGTTGCATCAGAGAATGAAGAGCCCCCTAAACAAGAAAATAACCACTGACATAGAATGCACTTTTGATGGCAACTGGGAAAAAAATTATTAAAAACAGTTATCATCATCTGGGAGGACATTTTAAACAGCGTGATCAGGGATAGCTCTCTGATCACATTTGAACAGATACTGGGAGGAATTTCCTGCAGCTGTGCAAAGTAATGCTCCCCTTGCCAAGAAATAGGACAAGCATCACCCTTCAGAAACCTGTCTGACATAGGCTCCTAGAACAGAGTCAATGACAACCACCATGCTGTCTCTGCCATCTCCTTGTTTTGCACCATTCACTGCCTGCCTGGACCACAATACCATTTAATACCATGATGTTGATGGAGATCTATATATTGAGAAAAGGCAAAACTAAAATTGCCTTTAATGTTGTGCTCTCTGGAACAGACAAGACATTTGGAATTTGTAGCTGCAGACAGATGTGTTTGGATGTTCTGTCCTGTGTGTTACTCTTTAAAGTAAACAAAGAGGGCCATATCCCAAGACCTGAAAGTGTTCTTCCTCTTTCAGTATTTTGCTCAAATCTCATTTTAGTTCCTGTTTTTCTATATCTTAAAAATAAAAAAAAAATTAATTTTTATGTCCTCTTTTACTGTATCTTGAAAATAACAAATTTAATTATTTTTCTCTAGTGTAGTATGTTTTCATTTTATGCAGCAGTTCCTGCATCCTTGCCCCCATCTTGATTTCCTTAAATCAGAGAAGATAATAGGAATGGCATTGGATTCCATGTCTCAGTGTGGTCTGCTTTTTATTAGTGCCATCTCTGTGAAAGACGAGCAGGTCCGCAGCATCACTATTTAGGGAAATCTGCTGGCAGTTTCTCACCTCGCTGGTTATCTTTGCAAAACTGTAAGCGTTTAGCTCTATTTTTTTCCCTTGTAACCATTTAATTATTCCTCAAGTAGCAAAGCTTTCAGTGCAACCAGAGGGCCAGAGACTTGGTCCTTAGGAAGTACCACGTGTTAGCCCAGTTTTCCCAGTGAAAGGCTTGGAGATTCATTATCAGCTCAGCCTCTGGGAGCTCTGTCCACTTCTCGGCCCCTTGAAGATCCTGTTCAAATCCAATGGACAAAATTGCTTTTAGCTAAGTTTCTCAGTGTCTCAGGGGTAAAGAACTTTAAAAAAAATAAATGTAGAGTTTTTTGTTGTTTTGTTTTGTTTTCAATTGATAGGCTGGAACTGTTTGAGATCATAGGCACACACTATCCATGGTGGTTTCTTTATCAATGTTGTTAGCAAATCTTTTATGAAAAAATAGAGTTTCAAGGAAAAATAAAAATAAAAAAACAAGAGAAAGAAGAAAAAATAATTGAATGCCCCCCCAAAAAAAAAAACAGTTTCACACAATTAAAATAAGAATATTTCTCTTTTTACAAGGATACTTTCCCAAAAAATTATAGCAATAATAGTCTAATTTTACTAACCTAATTTTATTTATCAGTTCACTCAGTTTAGTATGCCAGTTACTGTGCAAAGTATTAAAAAGCTTGATCTACTTATGAGAATGTTCGAAGTTAGAGGCTGCTATTCCTTATATTTTATAAATGATGTTCAGAGAGGTGAAATCATTTTTCACAGTTGCAGAGCTAACAAGTAGCAGAACAAGTGCTCTGTGAAATTAAATTCAAGGTGTGACTTTTTGGTTCATACATGGTTATCAATCCAAAGCCAGCTTTAATGTGGAATGTGCTGTCTTGAAGATTCTATCTCAGTGTGGCTGCATAGAAGAGAAAACCAATGCCTTTTACTGTCACATTGCATTTGTATACTGTTTCAACACATTAGGATTGTGATTCTATTAAGAATTCTTTCAGAAGTCCTCAGCATTATAAATGCAGTCTACATGAGAGTGTATGTGAAATAGCTATATTAAAAAAAGTCCTGTCCAGATGGATCTTTAACAGTGTTGTGCAGAAAGTACTCATCTAGAATTTCAAGTTTACACGTAATGAGGGATCCTTTTTCCACTGTGACTTCAGGTGGCTACTCCTTTATAAGAACGCAAGAGAAATCTTCCCCCACTCCAAGTGGGAGAATGATGATATTGCAGATCAGAGATGGCCCTGGTTAGAAAGCACAGAGCTAGCACCTCAAAATTAGAAAAACATTTTTTTTTCCTAGAAGGTAGCATATTGCTCAGTATTTTAAAAAAGGTAAACCTCTCAGATAGAAGATTAACACTTCTAGTATTTCTAATACAATGGTTGCATTTGACATGAGTCTTTAGCAGGCTCCTAAGCCAATCATAAATGTTTCCTGCATATGGTAAAAATAACCCTGAAACTAACAAAGACCTTTCCAATTCAGAAAGCCATACTTTACAAAGGGTATTAGTGATAGACTGAATGCTAATAAAATTTTCATTACGCAAGAAAAAGTGTTTTCACTTAATTATATATGGCAATTTTCACCATTTTGTGTTAAATAATTTGAAGTTTATATCAGAACCACAATGAACACTATTTTTATATTTGTCTAAACAGTTCTTTATTATAGAATAAAATCTTTATAAATTTCATTTTATAACATATTGCTGTCAGTCTCAACCAACCAACTTTTATCCTTCTAAGATCCTCTCCAGGAATTGTTATAAATTTATAGCTGGCAGGGCAGGCTCACCCATTCTAAATAATATAATCAAGACTCTCATATTCAGATTGGGCAATGCATTTGCAACATTATTTTTCCTCAATAATCTGTATTTTGATACCTACTGTTTCTATTTAGCTATAATATACATTAATAAAAACCCGCTGCCCCTTGTTTCAGCCTACAATCACAATGTGTACTTGGAATATAATAATGTATACAATGTATACTTGGAACAGAATGATTATATGATGCCTCATTTTGTCATCATCTCTGTAGAAGAAACCCTTCATCTTGATTGCCAATAACATTAATAAACTCCCCAGAAGTCTAGATATGGGCAATGAGGACGAGTGTGTGAGAACCAGAACAACTTATATTACTCACTTTGAATCCAGAGATTTATCTCTGTAAAGCTTTCCTCACAATCTACTATATTCCTTCATTTATTGCGGCACTATTCACAATAGCAAAGACTTGGAACCAACCCAAATGTCCAACAACGACAGACTGGATTAAGAAAATGTGGCACATATACACCATGGAATACTATGCAGCCATAAAAAATGATGAGTTCATATCCTTTGTAGGGACATGGATGAAACTGGAAACCATCATTCTCAGTAAACTATCGCAAGGACAAAAAACCAAACACCGCATGTTCTCACTCATAGGTGGGAATTGAACAATGAGAACACATGGACACAGGAAGGGGAACATCACACTCCAGGGACTGTTGTGGGGTGGGGGGAGGGGGGAGGGACAGCATTAGGAGATATACCTAATGCTAAATGACGAGTTAATGGGTGCAGCACACCAGCATGGCACATGGATACACATGTAACAAACCTGCACATTGTGCACATGTACCCTAAAACAAAGTATAATAATAAGAAGAAAAAAATTTAAAAAAAGAAAAAAAAATGCTCAAACTTGAAATTCTTTTTCTGTGTATTCTTTATACTTGCCACAAAGTGACACTTTAAAAATTCTGAGTTTTCATTAATACTTTCTCTTACATTCTACTCTGCATAAGCACATTTTCTGTTCACTGCTAGAGCATCTAGCAAAATGTTGAAATGTCTCAGTAAGTCTTACTAAGCACCATTTTGTAATGTAAGAAATTATTTCTTCATTTATGTACTTTTTATATTGTTGCCTCTTTAGTAGGAAGTTTCCAGGGTAAGCAGTTTAACATGCTGGCTGTTAAATACATTTGCCCATCACGCAAAGAAGGATAATGGGTATTACTGTATATTATTCTGAAGAGTTTTCTGTCTCTTCTCCTAACCATAAATATGCCCAGAATCTCATAATAGGCTCATGTCACCCTTTGAGTTGCCCTTTATATTCTTTTACAGCTATTGCTTGACTCAATATTTCATAGAGCCTCCTTTAGTACTACTGAGAAAGTATCTTCTTTACTTTTCTCTTACATTTTATACAGTGCCACATATTTTAATCATATAACCTCTTCTTAACCTTTTATTTTTTACTTAGAATGATTATACGATGGAGCTCGTTAAATAACAAGATTCTGGTTAAGTAAGAAGACACTGTTCTGGAATTGTTAAATGGTTAGGTAAGCTTTTTATGATAATATTCCCCACATGAAAAGTCATGGTGCTAGTTATTTCTGCAATTGAGAAAGTTCGTTAGTGGAAAACTAGGATTTTGTTCTAATTAAACAAACAAGTGACACCTTAATACACAAACAAACGTCTGTGTTATTCTCCATCCTCTCATACCATTTCCCTTTTTTTTTTTTAAACAAACCTGTTGTCAGGTTTAAATTAGCTTTCTTGGTTGAAACCGGCAGTCTTAATTTGCAATTGAAATTCATCCAATTAAACAATAGATTGCCTGGAATTAATGGTAATTGAACAATCTAAATTAAATGGGAGAAACTGTGGACAAGTGAAGAGGAAAATAAACATGGCACAATTTAAGCTTGGAAAGTCACATACATTAACGAGACCATGGAACCATGTTTCATGAGATGTCGTTTGCCTTCAGACACATCTATAAAAGCCTTTGTGGGACACTACACTGACCTAAAATACGAGTATCTTGGCAGACATTGAGACAACGAGAATTGAAGTAGCCACAAAAAGCCTATGTTTGCAATGGATTTACTTTCTTTTGGTTAACAGGACATGTCAAAATATCCCTGTGATACCATCAACCACACAAATGTGACAAGAAAGGAATCTTCCATTGCATGTATTGTAATATCGGCCCATCAAAGGGTCTAAGTCTTCTTTCTCAGGCATGATGCAACAGCTATGACTCTGGAAAATAAGTATGGTGGTGAAGCTTATATTGATTTGTTGCCCAAGAAAAAGAATTATAAGAAATGCAATCTGGTTCTTGCATAGGCACTGCTAGGTCTTTGGAGAGCTAACTCAAAATATTTGCCTTTTCAAAAAGGGGTTTCTGACTGGCTTACACAGCCTGGTTATCCATTCACAGCAAGAAATCTTATCCCTAAATAGACTGTTATGATCACCTGCAGAGAACGATAGATCCCCTAGCGAAAACTAATGATGGCACAAACCTACTAAGAAGGTATGAAAAAACATCAAGAATGTATAAAAAATACACCAAGAAGGTATGAAATTCTCTTATATTGAAATTATGTAATTTCGTATACATAATTGAGGTCTCTGGAAAGAGTAAGGAAGGCCCCTCAAGACAGTTAGAAATGACTTGAGAGTCCAGTGCAGTGGCTCATACCTATTATCCTAGCAGTTCAGCAGGCTGACATGGGAGGTTTGAGACCATCAGTTTGAGATGAGCCTGGGCAACATAGTAGGACTGCATCTCTACATAAACAATCAAGCAAACTGAAAAATACCTGGGCATGGTGGTGCATGCCTATAGTCCTAGGTACTTAGGAGACTGAGGCAAGAGGAGCATTTGAGACGAGGAGTCAGAGGTTGCAGTGAACCAAGATAATGCCACTGCACTCCAGCCTGGATGATGAATTAGGACCCTGACTCAAAAGAAAGAAAGAAAGAAATCAAAGAAAAAAACGATTTAAAAAGGGAGAGAAAGAAATGGCTTGAGAGAGCTAGGAAAAAAGAGTGGCATGAGTTTTCCTTGTGGTTAGGAGATGGGGCTAGGGTGAGGATTCTCTGGTGTAGGCAGAGACTTTCCTGGTTTGAATCTCCTGCTGGTACCCACGGATCACCCAGGTTTTCTTATCAGCTTGTCTAGATATAGGACACAAGAAAAAGAGGGAAGGACAAGGCCTAAAAGTTCTCATCAGTCAAATATTTTTTTTAATTGGAATCATAGTCATCATTGCAGAGTCTGAGTAGTGGGACTGAGCAATGTCAACATAAGAATGCCTCTTAATCTGCTCTTCATCCTGAAACCCAGCTGACCTACTGACACACTTACCTATCCCATTACTGCATAATAGAAGCAGAGATTGGCGTGCTACAGCCACAAGCAAAAGAATTCTAGCAGCCACCACAATGTGGAAGAGGCAGAGAAATTATCCCCTAGAGCCTCTGGTAATGTGTGGTCCTAACAACACCTTGATTTCAGTCCAGTGAAACTAATGAACTTCTGGCCTGCAGAACTATGAGAGAGCAAACTTCAGTTGTTTCAGCCACCAAATTTGTGATCATTTGCTCTGACAGCCACACAAATGAATACATATGGAACATAGGTGGATAAAATAGAATGCAAAAATGAGAAGACTATACCAATAAGAGGTTATTAAATCTGAATCGTAGGATGTGTGTGGATGTATAAGGCATGACAAGATAAAGTATGTGAAACAATGATGACAATTACAGCTATAGAAATGAATAAAGAGTGGTAACAAATTTAAGCCACAAATTAGTGACTCAAAACAACAGTAACTTTCTTCGCTCAGAGTCCTTGAGGCAGAAATTTAAAATGAAGGTGTCATGAAGATTGTGCTCCCTTGTAAGCTCCAAGGAAGAACCTTTCCCTGCCTCTTCAAGCTTCAAGTATTCCCTGGGGATTGTTGACATTCTTTGGCTTGTAGCTGCATCAGACACTATGAATTTTGCCCTCATCCTCACATAGCTGTTTTCCCTCTGTATGTGCCTGTGTCACTGTTTCCCACAATTTTTTAAATTTTTTTTATTTTTTATTTTTTGAGACGGATTCTCACTCTGTCACCAGGCTGGAGTACAGTGGCATGATCTTGGCTCACTGCAACCTCTACCTCCCATGTTCAAATGATTCTCCTGCCTCAGTCTCCCGGGTAGCTGGGACTACAGGCGCGCACCACCACGCCCAGCTAATTTTTGAATTTTTAGTAGAGACAGGGTTTCACCATGTTGGCCAGGATAGTCTCTATCTCTTGACCTCATGATCCACCCACCTCAGCCTCCCAAAGCGCTGGGATTACAGGTGTGAGCCACCGTGCCCGGCCCACAATTTTGGCTTCTTATAGTATCGGTCATTGAATGTAAGGCCTGCCCTAATCCACTATGACCTCATTTTAACTTGATTATATCTTCAAATACTCTGTTTACAAATAAGATCACATTCACTGGTACCAAAGGTTAGGACTTTAACATATTTTGCTGGGGAGGAACACCATTTTCCTCACAGCAGGAAAGTAAAAACAATCTTAGGAAATTTAGACTTTAAACTAAGAGTAATGAAAAACATTTCCAAAGATTTTACTCAGGAAGAGACATTATTATATAGTCATTTTACGTATCTTGGAAGTTATGGACAAATGGCTTGAACTGAAAAATAATTAAGACCTAGACATTATTTATCAGGCTGTTGAAATAATCCAGGAATATAATGTTGAAGCTCTAAACTAGTAAAATATACATTACATTTTAAATAATTGAATTCAAAAAATATTTAGGAACTAGACGTATGTAATTGGAATTTCATTGGATATATAATGAAAAGAATTACAAAACAGTTGAAAGGAACACGTGAGTACAGATATAACTTTGAGATCTTAATTTCAATTCTTTCATATATATACCCAGAAGTAAGATTGGTGAATCACATGGTAGTGCTATCTTTTTAATTTTTTTGAGGAATCTCTATACTGTTTCCCATTCTACATTTCCACCAATAGTGCACAAGGGTTCCAACTAGCCTGCATCCTCACCAACACTGACCTTTTGTTTTTGATAATAGTAGTCATAGTAGGTGTGAAGTGATATCTCATTTTGGCTATGATTTACGTTTCCCTGATGATTAGTTGTGTTCAGCATCTTTTTATATACTTGGTGGTCATTTATATGCTTTATTTGGAAAAATTTCTGTTCAAGCCTTTTGCCGATATTTTAATAGGTTATCTGTTTTTTTGCCATTGAATGGTAGAAGTTCCTTATGTATTTTGGAAATTAATCATTTATCACATACGTAGTTTGTAAATATTTTCTCCCATTTTTTTAGGTTGCATTTACACTCCATTGATTTTTTTTCTTTGCTGTATAGAAGCTTTTCAGTTTGATGTAGTCCTGCTAATCTGTTGTTGCATTTGTTGCCTGTGTTTTTGTTGCCATATCCCGGAGATCATAGCCATGATCAATGCCATTAAGCTTTTCCCTACATTTTCTTCTAGTAGTTTAACAGTTGCTGATACTATGTTTAAGATTTTAACCCATTTTGAGTTGGATTTTGTATATGGTATAAGGTAGTTTATTTTTATTATTTTGCATGTAGATATCCAGTTTTCTCAGTTCCATTTGTTGAGGAGACAATTCTTTCTCCGTTGTGTTTTCTTGGCTAATCATTGAGGTTCTGTTCACAATAGCCAAGATAGGGGAATGATCCAAGGGTCCTTTGACAGATTAATGAATCAAGAAAATGTGCTATGTACATATAATAGAATATTATTCACTCTTAAACAAAAGGAAATCTGCAACATGATGGTCTGTCACATCTGTGTCACTCTACAATAATTAGTGACATTAATACTGTTATTTAGAAAAAATTGATTTGCTATGACATAGGTTATGCCATGTATTTTGTCTCAGGTGCCTCATTCACAGGGTAGGTTAGGGGACAATATCTAAAGTTCTTTTCTGCTATTTCCAATGTATAAAGACATTAGTTAAGACATAAACAAGAAACAGATAATGATGAACTCAAGTTAGAAAATCATGAGAGTTTAGTGAAGGGATTATTTTCAAAGTGTGCACAGGTTTGAGGGAAATCAATGAGGGAATGTGAGGTTTCCCAGGGTTAGTAACAGGAGAAGATATTTCTGTAACTTTAGGGTAAAAGAGGTCATGGAAAGAGTAGTTAGTAGATACTGGGGAGAGAACTACGTGGAAAAGGATTCCTGAAAAAAAAAAAAAAAAAAAAACAAAACTATGACCTTAATGAAATGAAATAGCCAACCACTGTTAACACTGCAGGGAGGAACCAGGTAAATAAATACTCTGATCTCACTTCTCCACCTGCTCTCTAGTATCTTACTTAAGCATCCCATTGGTCTTACTGTAACCTAACCCAAAGGGCAGTGGAGTCCACTGATGCCTTCTACAAAGTTTATACTTCAACTCACAAAGCAAGGCGCTGAGCAAATGGAAGATACGTAGCACAGATTTTGTTGGAACGTCATTCTCATGAAACTTTAGTATTATAAAAGAGTTTAGAAAGGAAAAAAGTAATAGAAATGCTAATTACTTCTCATAGGTTGATTTTTTTGACAAACTACAAGGTTTATCTACCTAGGTACAGATGGAATATGTTTAATTGGCAACTAATGATTTTCATGGCTAAAGTAATTTCTGACTCCACAATCCTTGTTACCCTTTAATATGGAGTCCTACTAATCAGAAAAAGCAGTGTTTAATCTGTTTCTGATACAATTGAAAGTGTGAATAATTTGTTGGAGTCATTTATACAAGGTTTGGTTAATGGATTATTTCTATCTTTAGTTTTATCTGATAATGAATACTGACATTTATTTCTGATATGAAAATGTCACAATTCTCTTGAATTGAGTGGTAGAAAATCAATACATACTCAATTTGTTTTTCTATTTTAAAAGTTTGAATAGAAATTCTCATTGGCTTTTTAACAGTATTCATTTAACACTAGAAACAAACTATCACTTTAATTAGAATATATCTTTTTGTAAGACATACCCTAGAGTGAATACCACCTAATGAGTGAGATCTAGTTGTCCTAATAACATTTTTATTTTGTCAGGAATCTGAAAATACCCTAAACCCAATTTGGATTAACTTCTTCATTTCATCTGAAGTCTAGATCTGTTTTGGTTGGGGTTTTCTGTGAGAATATTGACAATAGGGTTCTGTGTGAAACACAAAGTGATTGAAGAAAGAAGCTGTAGGTAATTTTTCTGGGTAGATGGAAACCTGAAGCACTAGGTCCATGTGACAAGAAGGGGATATGACTCTGAAGACTGTCACTCAGTACAAGTTAGCAATGTTCCCCTAGAACTATGAAATGCTCTAACATGGGATATGTTTGAATTCGGTTTGGGCAGGTTCTTTCTCCATCACTTTCAAATGCAAAGCAGAGCTCTCTGAGTTGTTTCCCTGCTCAATTTCCGAAACACCCCTTCAGACCTAATGACTGCACAGGGTGTACCTTTCTAAATTGTCCTCACTTATGAATTAGCTCAAAATTAAACCTGATTAATTTTTTAATCTAATTTCCCCATGTTAATTCTATAAATATTAACATACTGCATTGTTTACTTTTATTTTATAGAGGCAGGGTTTCACTCTGTTGCCCAAGCTGGAATGCAGTGGCACAATCATAGCTCACTGCAGCTTTGACCTCTTGGCTTCAAGCTATTCTTCCGCCTCAGCCTCCTGAGTAGCTGTGACTACAAGCACATGGCATGATACCCAGCTAATTATTTTTGTTTTATTTTTTATAGAGACAGTGTCTTGCTATGTTGCCCAGGCTGGTCTTAAACTCCTGACATAAAGTGATCCTCTTACTTTGGCTTCCCAAAATGCTGGGATTACAGGCATGAGCCACTGCATCTGGCCTGTTTATTTTTCTAATGAGACTATAGTTTTACACTCTCATCATAAAATGATTTAAAGAAGAAATAAGCTAGATAAATTTCCTTTGAAAAACATGGGCAAAAAAAAATTTAGACACTATATGTATCTTTACACTGACATTAAACTATAATTTTGTGGTAAATTTCATGATTTTGAGAAGGCTATATAGACAGAAAGAGTCATGGTCGAGTAAAGAAATTGAAGAGTTAAGGAAATAGAATTGATAGGTTGGAGAGACTAAGGCATCTAGAGTTTTCAAGGAAGACAATTTGAAAGAATTCTACATTGAGAGAAAACTCCAGAGACCTATGGAAGTTTCCCTTTGAGTACTCAATAGAATACTGATTAGTGTATGAGTGTAAGAAAACATCCCAAGGTTGGACAAATATCTACCTTAAAGGATTACAGAGGTTGTTACGTAAAGATCAAGCAGATCTGTTAATAGAGTCTGTTTTCACCAGCCAGATTGGGACATAGGGAATTAGGCAGAGGACTCAGAAAAGTCTTGCTTTAATAGTGTGGAAAAATCTCTAAATGTGGTTCTGCCAAATCTTAAAGCAACATCTGAAAGGATAAAACCTAACTGTGTGTTAAAACAAAGCTCAAGATTATTTGTAGAATTACAAAGTATCCAGTACACAAGAAGGTAAAATTTACAGTATCTAGTATCAGCAAAAAATTACAAGGCATGGCAGATCACCAGGTCAGGAGATTGAGTCCATCCTGACTAACACAGTGAAACACTGCCTCTACTAAAAACAAAAAATTAGCCAGATGTGGTGGCATGCGCCTGTAGTCCCAGCTACTTGGGAGGCTGAGGTAGGTGAATTGCTTCAATCTGGGAGGCAGAGATTGCAGTGAACTGAGATTGCACCACTGCACTCCAGCCTGGGAGACAGAGTGAGACTCCATCTCAAAAAATAAAACAAAATAAACAAAAAGGCATGAAAATAAGTAGAAAGATGCAACCCATGAGGAGAAAAACTAATCACTGAAAACCAATCTAGACATGACAGACAAGCTAAAATTAGGCAACAAGAACAATAGTACAGTTATTGTAACCATATCCTATGTTCAAAGGCTAAAGAAAAGATTAAAAATGAGACGTAAAAACATGGAAAATATAAAAGTGATCCAAAATGAACCTCTAGATATGAGAACAACATTGTATGAGATTTCTTTAAAAAATGCAATGGTTGGGAACTGGAGCATATTAGGTCTATCAGAAGAAAAGATTAATGAACTTGAAGGCACAGCACAACAAATTACCCAAACAGAAGAAAAAAGACTCAAATAAATTTACAGAAGATAAATGATAAGTATTTTAAGTGGTCCAATATATGGGTAATTGAAGTCTCTGGAGTAAGAAAGAAGAGCGATAAAAATAAACATTGGCTAAAAATTTTTCCGAGTTGATAAAGTACACAAACCAACAGATATAAGAAACTTAGTAAAGAAACACGAAGAGAACCACTCTAAGGCATAATGTAATAAATTTCTTCAAGACCAGTGATGATGAGAAATTTTAAATGCATCTGGAGATAAAAGACGTATTACATACAAAAATAAAGATGGTAGCAAATTTCTTTCTAGAAACAATGCAAATGGAAAGAGTAGAAACATCTTTTAAAAAGAAAGAAATAAAGAAAAAGAAACTGTCAACCCATAGAAATTCTATACCCAAAGAAATTTCTTTCAGAAACAAAGGTTAAATAGAGACTTTTCCAGTCGTATAAAAATTGAAATGATTACTCACCAGTAGACCTTCTGCACTGCTACAATTTTTTACAGAAAGTTACCTAGGTAGAAAAAAATTATACAACATAAAAATAAGTATCTATTCAAAGAAGAAAAGAACATGGGAAATTAAAGACATAGGTAAATACATAAGCCTTTATTATTCAAATGTCTTTAAAAAGTAAATGTCAGTTTAAACCAAAATAGTAACAATGTAGTGCTAATAATAAATATATAAAAATAAAGTAAATGAATCATAAAAAATATATAACAGTGTATTTTTAGAAATAAAGTTCATGACAAAAATGGCATGAAGGCTAGGAGTAATGAAAATATATAATTGAAAATAAAATATTACGGGGAAAGTGGACTCTGTCAAGTTAAAAATGAATACTATCGGCCAGTCGTGGTGGCTCATGCCTGCAATCTCAGCACTTTAGGAGGCCGAGGTAGGTGGATCACAAAGTCAGGAGTTCGAGACCAGCCTGACCAACATGGTGAAACCCTGTCTCTACTAAAAATACAAAAAATTAGCCGGATATGGTGGCACATGCTTATAATCCCAGCTACTCAAGAGGCTGAGGCAGGAGAATTGCTTGAACCCAGGAGGCGGAGGTTGCAGTGAGCGGAGATTGTGCCATTGCATTCCAGGCTGGGCAACAGAGCAAGATTCTGTCTCAAAAAAAAAAAAAAAAAAAGAAAATACTATAAACCTAAAGCAATCACACAAATAACATAACAAATAGTTATAGCTAGTAAATCAACAAAATGAATAAAAGAAATTATTTCATAAAAATATAAATTAATCTAAAAGAAGGCATAAAAAAGGACGTATTGAACAAACAGAAAACAAATAGCAAGTTAATGGCTTTAAACCTAATTGTATTAAACATCACATTAAATTTAAATGGTCTAAACCACCCCAATTAAAACAAAGAGGTAGTCTGACTGGATTAAAATAAGGAAGACCTACCTACATGCTGCCAAAAGGAAACTAAATATAAAAATCGAAATAAATCAAAGTAAAATAGTCCATGATAACATTAATCAAAAATAGCTCAAGTGATTACATTAATATTAGACGGATTTCAGAGCAAAAAATGCTACTAGGTGCATGATAATCATCCTAAATGTTTATGAGCCTAATAGCACAGCTTCACAAATATGAAGCACAAACAAAACTGCAGGAGAAATAGATAAATTTACCACTTGTAGCCATATATTTCAACATCTTTCTCTCTAGTTAATAAAAAAAAACCAAAAAGCTTATTCAAGCCTTGAATGACACTATCAACAATATTTATGAAATTCACATGTATAGAGCATTCCACCTAACAACAGTAGAATAGATACTAGAAGCGCATGCAGACATTTATGAAAATAGGCTACATCCTATTCTATAAAATAACACTCAGTAAGTTTAAGGATTCAAATAAAACATAATATCTGACGGCAACAAAATTAAATACATTTTTAAAAAACAAATACACACAGATAAATATCTGGGGAATCTCAAAACATTTGAAAACTAAATGCCAAATGTTTAAAAAAAAGTCTAAAAAGAAATGAAAAGAAAAATTGCAAAGCATTTTGAACTAAATGAACATGAAAACAAAATAGGGCCAGGCGCAGTGGCTCACGCCTGTAATCCCAGCACTTTGGGAGGCTGAGGTGGGCAGATCATGGGGTCAGGAGATCGAGACCATCCCGGCTAACGCGGTGAAACTTCATCTCTACTAAAAATACAAAAAATTAGCCGGGC